>NW_026652293.1:78852280-79029865 GCF_009828535.3 Hylobates moloch
CATGTGTCATACATGTATCATATATCCATATATGATATATGGATATATGATACATGTATGATACATATATCATATATACATATGTGATATATATATTTGATGTGCTAATGAAGGGAAATGAAATCATACAAAATGCTCAATTAAAACCACAAAAGGCAAAAAATAGTGAAAGACAACAATCAGAACAAAGAACAAGGGCAACAAATGGAAAACAGATATGATAAATATTAACCCAACTATATCAATAATCACTTTGAATGTCAATGATCTAAATGCATCAATTAAAAGACAGGGATGGTCACAGTGGATCAAGACACAAAACCCAATCATATGTCATCCACAAGAAACCCATTTACATATAAATAGATTAAATGAACATGGATGGAGAAAGATATACTGTGCTAACACTAATCAAAAGAAAAGCAGAAAGAGCTACCTTAATTCTAGATTTCAGGTTAAATGTCACCTCTACAGGAAACCCTTCTGTATCCACCTACTCACAGGTGAGTTTGTGCTCACCCCAATCACACTCAATCATATAATCACAGGCATTTGTCACTGTCTCTCTGCTCCATAACAGAAGCTTTATCAAAGTCAGGATCTTACTTACTTGCTCACTGCCTATTATTTATCATACCAACCACCAGAACTTAGAGCATAATAATCACTCTAACTCCTGTGTAGAAAATAAATTAGAAGTTGGAAAGAATCGTAGTTAACAGTGCAGCTAATCCAGAAAAGAGACCATGGTAACAGGTAGTACTAGAGAAGCTGGTGAGAAGGGAACCAATTCAGATCTTTAGGTAGTAAAATAGTAAAATCAGCACAACATGATGATTAAATGGATGTGTGGCCAAGAAAGGATGAGAATCGGAGATGACACCTGGCAACTCAGACTGCTGGGTGGCTGGTGAAACTGTTCACTGAGTCTGGAAAACATGAAGGGAAGTGGGTCTGGGGGAAGATAATGTACTCAGATTTAGACATGTTACACCAGAGACACCTGTGCAACAGCCAAGTGGAAATCAGGAGAAAGGAGACTGGAGATGGAGTCTTGAGAAGGATTAATATACAGATGCCACTTGAAGTCATGGGAGTAGATAAGATCACGCAGCATGCAAAGGTGAAGTGAGAAAAGAAAAACTTCCGGCCCAGACACCTGTGGAGGTCAAAAACTGAAATACGACCAAATCGTTTCAAACTTCATGTAGCATTCCCTTTGTGTTTACAGTTAGATACAAAGCTGACTTATCTACAGTACATTCCATGCAAAGCCTATCAGTTTGAGGCCAAGCATAGAACATTTATGAAATACACAAAGCTTGACTTCATTATCACTGCTTTGGGTGTATGGCAGTCTAAGAACCAGCTTATTAAATCACTCTGCTAAGTGCTTACTAATGTAGGATTAATTTTCTACCCATCAAATATGAATCAAATCATTCTACAACTAAGCATAAAATGTAAACCCAAAAATACAATTCACATTTTTAAAGAGGTCTATAATTATCAATATAAAATAGAGCTTGTATCTGCTAATACAGTACTTTTAAAAAGTATATAAATTACAATTTGATGGAGTGCCTAACTGCTTATTTTGCTCAGCAATTAATTCATTCAACTAGAAATGTATATATTATAAATCAAATTAAATCCTCAAAAGGTAAAATAATACTTGGTGAATTACTTGAAATTGATTTACTTGCTATCACCATTGCTGCCATTTTTTGTTTTGAAAATGCTTTTTTATAAGAAATTTTAGCCTGCTCCTCCTCTTTGATCTCGTAATCATGTGTGATGTTCTGTTTATGCCAATAGAGAAAAAAGACTGGACCTCCTTCTATGAAATTATATGATAGACACCTCATAATAAGGTATAGACCAGAATATAAAGCCACTGATGACAAAAATATTTTGACCAGTAACAGAAACAGTACTGTACACAGGAGTAAATACATATGTAGATGTGTACACTATATATGATGCATAAACCAATAGTTTGGTGTATATCCTCCATCCATAAAATAGACACATATGGATTATCTCTGAAAAACAGAAGTAGAAGTGGGGGAAGGAAGCTGGAGAAAGACTTTCATGTTTTACTCTGTATGATTCTATATGGTGTTTTTATAATAAAAACATATCCTTGTATTGCTGATGTTTAAAAATGAAATGTGTGCCAGGTGCGGTGGCTCACGCCTATAATCCCAGCACTTTGGGAGGCCAAGGCTGGCAGACTGCCTGAGCTCAGGAGCTCGAGAGCAGCCTGGTCAACATGGTGAAACCCCCTCTCTACTAAAATACAAAAAAATTAGCTGGGCGTGGTGGCGCATGCCTGTAGTCCCAACTACTTGGGGAGGCTGAGGCACAAGAATTGCTTGAACCTGGGAGGTGGAGGTTGCAGGGAGCTGAGACGGTGCCACTGCACCCCAGCCTGGGCAACAGACTAAGACTCTGTCTCAAAAAAACAACAACAACAACAACAAAAAAAAAAAAAAAAACAGAGAAAGAAAGGTGAATACCAATAGCACTGACACCATCCTGTGGGCACAAGGCACATGTTACACCTGCAATACCCCAACAGCCTCTCTCAGACAACTTGATGCCATGGTCCCACATATCAAATGCTAAGCTAGTGAACCAAAATCATGTCCCCCTGGGGTATACATATTATGGCTTTTATACTACAGATTTACATCCTCTGTATCAATTTCCATTCCAAGTGCTTTTGCGTTCTGTTCATTACTGTTCACAGTTCAGTCTGTCATTTAATTTTGCGCAGTTTTGTGGGTATCCACAATAATTACAATGTTTAATGCTGTATTTTAAGGTTGGGATAAACACAGCAGTTTAAATGCATATGTTCTGGCCAATCTTTAACGCCCCCTCCACACACACACAAACACATACTCTAGCTGTTATTATATATCTCCTTCATCTTGCTAGCTGTTTTCCTGTTACCTTCCACAGTATATCTGACAGTGACATTATTATTGATGCCACAGTAAACAGCTAATATATGTAGTAAAAACACATGCACTACAGTGAATCAAAATGACACACCCACCCATCAAACTCCTGCGACTCATCCTAATCAGATAATGGCTTTTCTCTTCCTTGAGTGTACTACAAAAGGATGACATGGCACTAGACGAAAAATAGTCATAAAACAGGGGAAAAATGTTTTATTAAGTAAACTGTTTATTAAATGTTTTATTAATAAACTGTTTAGGTCATTGAGATTAGAAAGCAAGTTTGCCTAGATTTGTGTCAAATAATATGATAATTTGTCGCTTCTCTATGTACTGTCTTTAATCTGAAGTTCCTAGGAACAAATAGCTGAGCTTCACGTGAATAAAACACCTAGAACATCACCATAAAACAACATTTCTGGAACAAATACTGTATAAAAAGCAGTATTAATGTTTCACTTTTTGCTTTTAGTTACTCTTGTTGGTAACAATCTTACATAAATCAGGGATCTTTCTAGCTTTGACGAAACTTTTGTTTAAAAAATGAAGTGGAAATAATACAATTGTTTTGAAATTTCCTATCCTATTTTAATTAGAAAGTGTTATACTGGCTGGACACAGTGGCTGACACCTATAATCCCAGCACTTTGGGTGGCCAAAGCAGGAGGATCACTGGAGCTCAGGAGTTTAACATCAGCCTGGGCAAACAGTGAGATCTCGTCTCCATCAAAATTTTTTTTTTAATTAGCTGGCCACGGTGGCACGTACCTGTAGTCCCAGTGGCTCAGGAGGCAGAGGCGGGGAAATCGCTTGAACCCAGGATTTCAAGACTGCAGTGAACTTGATAACACCACTGCACTCCAGTCCAAGAGAGAAAGCAAGACTGTCTCGAAAAAAAACCCAAAAGCCAAGAAACAAAAGAATAATACAATATATAATGGAAAACTAGGCCTAATCAGAATGTTAGAGCAAGAACAGAATTTAGGTTTAAAAGAGCAGTTAAAAGTCTGAATACCTGGGTTTCATTCCTGAAGCTTCAGAGCCTACTAGTTATAGAACATTTGGCAAGTTGGCTGCCTCTCTGTCCTCATTGTCCTTATTAATAAAATAAAAATAATAATAGTACCTAATTCTCACAAGACTCTTGGAAAACCAAATGGAATAATACAGTGCCTGGCACACAGTGGATGCCTAATAAATATTAACTCTTATTGTTAGTACAGATTCAGAAACTGAGGCCCACACAGTGTGTGTTTTCCCTGAGATAACTTAACCAGCAAATGCCAGAATTAGCATGAGAACCTGGAACTCCTGATATTTTTGAACTTTTGATTTCTTTTCCATTAAGACCACTTTTTGTGTCATCTCAAGAAATTACTTTCAAAGGAGAAAATGAGAGAGAAGAAAATCCCTGAGGCAAGCATGGCCTAAATTTAAGAGAAGGAAAGAAGAAACTCTGGAGGTGTGTGTGCATATACAAAACATAAGAAACAAAAAGGATGAGTGGAGGGTGGCAGGGAGGAGGCAAGTGACACAGACACAAAACCTCTAATTAGACTTTTTAACAAGATGTAACTCATTAGGACATAATTACATTACTTATTAAATGATTAATCATAAGGTTAGAAGAAAAGGTCACGTTCAATGTTAATTATACATCCTTTCAAGAATTTCAAAGACGTTAACAACAGTACTCATAAATTAACTCAAACTCTTGGCAGGAAATTTGGCATTATCTTTAAAAATTCGAAAGGCATATATCCTTTCAACAATCAATATAATAAGAAGAATTTATCCTACTATTAATTTGGGGAAGTATGCAAAAATGTGCAAAACAGGATGTGAAGTGCTTTACTGGCAATACCAAACATTAGAAAAGTGCTAAGCATTCATTAACAAAGAAATTGTTATTATGGTCAATTCATATAATGAGACATATGGGATACAAAATGTTCCCCAAAGTAGATTGTTAAATGAAAAAAAAAATCCAAGTACACAAGAATTCGTGCCAGATTAACCTATATTTGTTTTTTTAAACATAGGATGTAGATACGCAAATATGTCTGCACAAGCAAATGCTGCAAAGACACATGAGAAACTTAACCGTGATTGTCTGTGGAAATGAGAATTGAAGTCAGGGGGCAATGAGATGGGGAGGAATAGACATTGACTTTCACATAGTAGACATATACACACACACCCAATTTTTAACCATATATATTTAACATTAGTTTTAACATTTTAACGTCCCTGGCGACCTGGGCGACTCAGCAGGTGAATAACAAGTAAAAGTACATTAAAGGCTGTAAAGAAGTAGACATAGGCCAACAGGTAGAGTGAAGGACAAATTTAAGAGTAAAGAATTTGAAAGCTTCACTTACATATGGCTGAAAAGTCTTACCTGACACTTAGCACTACAGTATTTGGCAACGCGGCACTGAGAGCATCGCATCAGCTTTTCCTTCCTGTGGGGAAAAAAAATTAATTCTGCATTAAGAAATGAGTGGGAAACACACTACATAGTTGAAGAAAGAAAACATAAGTCAACATACGGACACCAGCATGTTCTGTTTACTCCATTACGTACAGTCCCTTAAGATTTGGATTTTCACGCTGATGAGCCTCCTCTTGAACCTTCCATGTGAGACATTGACAGAAAAACTAAGTCCTTTGGTCTGACAGAAGATGGCGGAGAAGAGGCAGGACCAGCTTGCAGCTCCCGATCGGACAGACAGAGCAGCGTGTGGGGACTCACACTGTGAACTTTTGATCCAAGAACTACCGCAGCAACATACCAGGTAAACTAAGAGAATCCACAGACCCTTTGAAGGAACTATATCGCCACTGCAGGCTCCCTGAGACTCTGAAAAGATGTGAGCCGCTTGCTTGCTCAGCAGGGAGGTTCTCAGCCGCAGTCACCAGCTGCCTGGAAACAGACTCCATGCTGCTGTGGGGGCACGGTGGGAATGAGACCAGCCTTTAGGAATGCGGGCTGCATGGAAGCAGGATGAGGCCTGTGACTGCTGGCTTTCCCCCACTTCCCTGGCGGCCTGTGTGACCCAGCAGAAGCAGCCATAATCCCCCTGGGAACATAACTCCATTAGACTGAAAACCACATCCCCATCCCAACAGAAGCCCCAGCAATCCCCACCCAAGGAGAATCTGAGCTCAGACACACCTATCCCTGCCCCCTGGTGGTCTTTCTCTACCAGCCCTGGGTGCCAAAGACAAAGGCCATAATCTCTTGGGAGCTCTAAGGCCCTGCCCACCACCTAAGAAACCTGAATAGGTAAACAGGCGACCTTAGGGCAAGTTTGCTTCCTCCCTGTAGGACCACAGCTGATGTGTTCCTGAAGGCACCAACTCCTGGCTGGAGGCCAACCAACACAAAACCAGCACACAGGGCCGGGCGTAGTGGCTCACGCCTGTAATCCTAGCACTTTGGGAGGCCGAGGCAGGCGGATTGCCTGAGTTCAGGAGTTCGAGAACAGCCTGGGCAACACGGTGAAACTCCGTCTCTACTAAAATACAAAAAAATTAGCTGAGTGTGGCAGTGTGCACCTGTAGTCCCAGCCACTGCACTCCACCCTGGGCAAGAGAGACACTCTGTCTCAAAAAAAAAAAAAAAAAAAAAAAAACAAAACCAGCACACTAAACAAAAATACAACCAAGGACCCTTGTAGAGTCCACTTCACGCCCGTGCTACCTCCATCAGATCACAGGACTCTTAGCAGTCACTCCCCAGTACCAGCCCAGAGCCCAGTAGCTCCACTGGGTGGCTAGACCCAGAAGAGCAAAAACAATCACTGCAGTTTGGCTCTCGGGAAGCTCCATCCCTAGGGGAGGAGGGAGAACACCACATCAAGGGAGAACCCCTTGGAACAAATGTATCTGAACCGCAGCCCTTGAGTCCCATGTCTCCCCTCTGACACAGTCACCCAAATAAGAAGGAACCAGAAAAACAATTCCGGTAATATGACAAAACAAGGCTCTTTAACACCCCCCAGAAGATCACACCAGCTCACCAGCAATGGATCCAAACCGAGATAAAATATCTGGATTCCCAGAAAAAGAATTCAGAAGGTTAATTATTAAGCTAATCAAGGAGGCACCAGAGAAAGGTGAACTCCAAATTAAAGAAATCAAAAACCTGATACAGAATATGAAAGGAAAATTCTTCAGTGAAATAGCATAAATAAAAAATGATCACAACTTCTAGAAATCAAAGAAACACTTAGAGAAATGCAAAATGCACTGGAAAGTCTCAGCAATAGAATCGAACAAGCAGAAGAAAGAATTTCAGAGCTTGAAGACAAGGCTTTCGAGTTAACCCAATCCATCAAAGACAAAGAAAAAAGAATTTTAAAAAATGAGCAAAGCATCCAAGAAGTTTGGGACTATTTTAAGCATGCAAATCTAAGAATAATTGGTGTTCCCAAGAAAAAAAATCTAAAAGTTTGGAAACGTTATTTGAGGGAATAATCAAGGAAAACTTGTCTGACCTTGCTAGAGATCTAGACATCCAAATACAAGAAACTCAAAGAACACCTGGGAAACTCATCACTTAGACACACAGTCAAGAGGTTATCCGAAGCAAAGATGAAGGAAAGAATCTTAAGAGCTGTGAGGCAAAAGCATCAGGTAACCTATAAAAGAAAACCTATCAGAGCAACAGCAGATTTCTGAGCAGAAACTGTCAGAGGCATGTGAACCAGGGCAACTCTATCTTGAATAGGAGCTGGGTAAAATGAGGCTGAGACTTACAGGGCTGCATTCCCAGACAGTTAAGGCATTCTAAGTCACAGGATGAGACTGGAAGTTGGCACATGATACAGGTCATAAACACCTTGCTGATAAAACAGGTTGCAGTAAGGAAGCCAGCTAAAACTCACCAAAACCAAGATAGTGGTAAGAGTGACCAGAGGTCACTGGTGGTCCTCACTGCTACACTCCCATCAGTGCCATGACAGTTTACAAATGCCATGGCAACGTCAGGAAGTTACCGTATATGGTCAAAAAAGAGGAGGCATAGATAATTCACCCCTCGTTTAGCATGTAATCAAGAAATAACCATAAAAATGGACAACTAGCAGCCCTCAGGGCTGCTCCATCTATGGAGTAGCCATTCTTTTGTTCCTTTACTTTCCTAATAAACTTGCTTTCACTTTACTCTATGGACTCACCCTGAATTATTTCTTGCATGAGATCTATGAACCCCCCTGTAACAAAACCCTATAAGCTAGAAGGGATTGGGGTCCTATTTTTAGCCTCGTTAAACAAAACAATTATCAGCCAAGAATTTTGTATCCAGCAAAACTAAGCTTCGTAAATGCAGTAAGATACAGTCTTTTAAGACAAACAAATGCTGAGAGAATTTGCCACTACCAAGCCAGCACTACAAGAGCTGCCAAAAGGAACTCTAAATCTTGAAACAAATCCTCGAAATACACCAAAATAGAACCTCCTTAAAGCAGAAATTTCACAGGACCTACATAACAATAACACAATAAAAAAAACACAAGGTATTCAGACAACAAACAGCACAATGAATGGAATAGTACCTCACATCTCAATACTAACATTGAATGTAAATGACCTAAATACTCCACTAAAAGATATGGAATGGCAGAATGGATAAGAATTCACCAATTAAATGTCTGCTGTCTTCAGAAGACTCACCTAAAACATAAGGACTCACATAAACGTAAGGTAAAAGGGTGGAAAATGACATTCCATGCAAATGGACACCAAAAGTAAGCAGGAGTAGCTATTCTTATAAACAAAACAGACTTTAAAGCAAAAGCAGTTAAACGAAACAAGGAGGGACATTATATAACAATAAAAGGATTAGTCCAACAGTAAAATATCACAATCCAAAATATATATGCACCTAACACTGGAGCTCCCAAATTTATAAAACAATTACTAATAGACCTAAGAAATGAGATAGATGGCAACACAATAATAGTGGGGGATTTTAATACTCTACTGTCAGCACTAGACAGGTCACCAAGACAGAAAGTCAACAAAGAAACAATGGACTTAAACTATACCCTAAAACAAATGGACTTAACAGATATTTACAGAACATTGTACTCAACAACTGCAGAATGTACATTCTATTCATCAGCACATGGAAATTCTCCAAGATAGAACATATGATAGAACACAAAACAAGTCTCAGTAAATTTAAGAAAATTGAAATTATATCAAGTACTCCCTCAGACCACAGTGGAATAAAATTGGAAATTAACTCCAAAAGGAACCCCCAAAACCATGCAAATATATGGAAATTAAATAACCTGCTCCTGGATGATTGTTGGGTCAACAATGAAATCAAGATGGATATTTAAAGTCTTTGAACTGAACAATAACAGTGACACAACTTATCAAAACCTCTGGGATACAGCAAAAGCGGTGCTAAGAGGAAAGTTCAGAGCATTAAATGCCTACATCGAAAAGTCTGAAAGAGCACAAATCGACAATCTAAGGCTACACCTCACAAAACTGGAGAAACAAGAACAATCCAAACCGAAATGCAGCAGAAGAAAAGAAATAACAAAGATCAGAGAAGAACTAAATGAAATTGAAACAAACAAAAAAATGCAAAAGATAAATGAAACAAAAGGCTGGTTTTGAAAAGATCAATAAAACTGATGGACCATTAGCAAGATTAACCAAAAAAAGAAGAGAGAAGATCCAAATAAGCTCAATTAGAAATGAAATGGGAAATATTACTACTGATACCACAGAAATACAAAAGTTTATTCAGGGCTACTATGAACACCTTTATGTGCCTAAACTAGAAAACCTAGAGGGGATGGATAAATTCCTGGAAATATACAACCCTCCTAAATTAAACCAGGAAGATACAGAAACTCCGAACAGACCAATAACAAGCAGCAAGACTGAAATGGTAATTATTTAAAAATTGCCAACAAGAAAAAGTCTAGGATCATAAGGATTCACAGCTGAATTCTGTCAGACATTCAAAGAGGAACCAGTACCAATCCTATTGACACTATTCCAGAGGATAGAGAAAAAGGGAAACCTCCTTAAATCACTCTTTGAAGCCAGTATCACCCGAGTATAAAAACCAGGGAAGGACCTAACAAAAAATTAAAACTACGGACCAATATTCCTGATGACACAGATGCAAAATTCCTCAACAAAATACGAGCTAACTGAATCCAGCAGCACATCAAAAAGATAATCTATCATGACCAAGTGGGTTTCATACCAGGGATGCACAGATGGTTTAACATCCACAACTCAATAAATGTGATACTCCACACAAACAGAATTAAAAACAAGAATCACATGAGCATCTCAATAGACGCAGAAAAAGCATTTGACAAAATCCAGCATCTCTTTATGATTAAAACCCTCAGCAAAATCGGCATAGAAGGGACACACCTTAAGGTAATGAAAGCTATCTATGACAAACCCACAGCCAGCATTATACTGAACAGGGAAAAGCTGAAATCACTCCCCCTGAGAAATGAAATCAGACAAGGATGCCCACTTTCACCACTTCTATTCAACATAGTACTGGAAGTCCTAGCCAGAGCAATCAGACAAGAGAAAGAAATCAAAGGTATCCAAATCGGTAGAGGAAGTCAAACTGTTGCTGTTTGTTTGCTGATGATATGATTGTATACCTAGAAAACCCTAAAGACTCATCCAAAAAGCTCCTCGAACTAGTACATGAATTCAGCAAAGTTTCAGGATACAAAATTAATGTACACAAATCAGTAGCTCTGCTATACAGCAACAGCAACCAAGCTGAGAATCAAATCAAGAACTCAACCCCTTTTTACAATAGCTGCAAAAAAAATAATAAAATAAAATACTTAGGAATACACCTAACTAAGGAGGCGAAGACCTCTACAAGGAAAACTACAAAACACAGATGACACAAACAAATGGAAAAACATCCCATGCTCACGGATGGATAGAATCAATATTGTGAAAATGACCATATTGCCAAAAGCAATCTACAAATTCAATACAATTCCCATCTAAACACCACCATCATTCTTCACAAAACTAGAAAAAAAAATCCTAAAATTAATATGGAACCAAAAAAGAGACCACATAGCCAAAGCAAGACTAAGCAAAAAGAACAAATCTGGAGGCATCACATTATCCAACTCCAAACTATACTACAAGGCCACAGTCACCAAAACAGCATAGTACTGGTATAAAAATAGGCACAATGAAACAGAATAGAGAACCCAGAAATAAACCCAAATACTTACAGCTAACTAATCTTCAACAAAGCAAACAAAAACATAAAAGTGGGGAAAGGACACCCTATTCAACAAATAGTGCTGGGACAATTGGCAAGCCACATATAGAAGAATGAAACTGGATCCTCATCTCTCACCTTACACAAAAATCAACTCAAGATGAATCAAAGACTTAAATCTAAGACCTGAAACCATAAAAATTCTAGAAGATAACATCAGAAAAACCCTTCTAGACACTGACTTAGGCAAAGACTTCATGACCAAGAACCCAAAAGCAAATGAAACAAAAGCAAAGATAAATAAATGAGACTTAATTAAACTAAAAAGTTTCTGCACAGCAAAAGAAATAATCAGCAGAGTTAACAGACAAACCACAGAGTGGGAGAAAATCTTCACAATCTATACATCCGACAAAGGACTGATACCCAGAATCTACAAAGAACTCAAACAAATTAGCAAGAACAAAACAATTCCATCAAAAAGTGGGCTAAAGACACGGATAGACAATTCTCAAAAGAAGATATACAAATGGCCAACAAGCATATGGAAAAATGCTCAACATCACTAATTATCAGGGAATTGCAAATCCAAATCACAATGTAATACCACCTCGCTCCTGCAAGAATGGCCATAATCAAAAAATCAAAAAATAATCGATGTTGGTATAGATGCACTGAAAAGGGAACACTTTTACACTGTTGGTGGGAATGTAAACCAGTACAACCACTATGGAAAACAGTGTGGAGATTCCTTAAAGAGCTAAAAGTAAATATACCATTTGATTCAGCAATGCCACTGTGTATCTACCAAGAGGAAAAGACGTCATTATACAAAACAGATACTTGTATACACATTTATAGCAGCACAATTTTCAATCGCAAAAATATGGAACCAGCCCAAATGCCCATCAATCAACAAATGGATAAAGAAAATGTGGTATATATATACACCATGGAATACCACTCAACCATAAAAAGGAACAAAATAATGGCATTCATAGCCACCTAGATGGAGTTGGAGACCATTAATCTAAGTAAAGTCACTCAGGAATGGAAAACCAAACATCCTATGTTCTCACTCATATGTGGGAGCTAAGCTATGAGGATGCAAAGGCATAGGAATGATACACTGGACTTCGAGGACTCAGGAGAAAGGTTGGGAGGGGGTAAGGGATAAAAGACTACACATTGGGTTCAGTGTACACTGCTTGGGAGATGGATGCACCAAAATCTCAGAAATCACCACTAAAGAGCTTATTCATGCAACCAAACACCACCTGTTCCCCAAAAACCTATTGAAATTAAAAAAGAAAAAGAGTCTCAGAGAAAAAAATAATAACGCATGGCCCTGGACCTATAGATCTCCATGTACTAAAGGAGAATGATATTGTACACAACCCCAGACCCCCACAAAAAAAAAAAGTTCTTTTTTAAAACTGGTAAATATACATAACATAAAATTCACTATTTTAACCATTTTAAGTGCACAGTTCAGTAGCATTAACCATATTCAGATTGCTGTGCAACTATCACCACCATTAATGTTCTTTTTAACATAAATTTAATTAAAATTTAGAGACATTTCCAATTAGATTAAAACACTTCACTTCATAGATACTAATCTATCCATATCAAATTCAAATCCAGTCCATAAACTGGTTAAAAGTATTCTATACCCTTCAAATACAAAAATTTTGTCTTAAATTATCATATAGTTTAATTATGAATATACTCCTCCTGAGAAAATGGTTTTAAAATTCCATTTAATTCAATTACTACTTTAGACATGCTGAATCGACATGCTTTAACGTTATCTCCCCCAAATCACCTGGATAACAAAAAAGCAGATATTTTTAAAAACCTGAATTATAAAATAAAAATAAATCTGATGGTAAAATTAACAGTGACAAGGATCAGACAGGACTGTGTATAGTTTCAAGGTGCTCAAGGGCACTAAAAGTCAACCTATAATACTAACATCAATGACAAAACAGAACAGCTCTTTCTAAGCACTTCTGATATGACAGCCACAGTACGAAGCTCTTTACATCTATTAACTCACTAAATTTGAAACAGTTCTGTACAAGGTAAGCAGTCTTATTATGCCGACTTTATATATATTTCAATACATTTTCAAAAGGAAAAAAAGTAGATGGAGTAGTACACACTGCTAAGGCATCATACCATAAAGTGAAAGTGGCAGGTGATACTGAAAGGATAAAAATGGAATCCTATAGAGAATCAGAACTTGAATACATCAGGTACCTCACCCCTGAAAGAACAGAAGTGAGTTATGGGGCGTAAAACACGGGGAGTGGTTAAAAGTCTAAATAAAGCAACGTCGAAAAATTCCATCCACCCTCAAGTGCAGAACTCCAGCTTCTAGATATCAATACTCCAGCAACAAGCCAAACCCAAGCGATCGGGCCCTAAAGCTCTGCTGGTAGCCACACACTATACTACCATTCTTCAATAAAACTGGATAAAATCAAATCAACACTTAGCTGTTCACGAGACACACTTCAAACAAAAGGACATGCAATGGTGGAATGAAAAGGATGTGTCAGGCAAATATGAACTCGAAAAAAGCCTGTGTAACTACATAAGTTTTGGAAAAAGAGAGACTTAAAGTTTAAATGCATTAATAGAGATAAAGCCAATACACACTGACAAAAGACTTCCATCACCAACTGTTACGTACAAAGTAACCAATATACCCAGTCTCAAAATCTATAAAGTATACGTCACAGATCTCTAAGGAAAAAATGACCAATATACAATAAGTTAAAGCAGGGCCTGGGATATAGCAGGTACCATATAAGAGTTAGATATTATAAATTCTCTTTCAGAAACTCATAGATCAAGAAGATAACGAATAAATAAAGAAGATAAAGAATAAGACCAGTCTGGGCAACATAGTGAGCCCTCATTTCTACAAAAAAAAAAAAATTAAAAAATTAGCCAGGCATGGTGGCACAAGCCTGTGGTCCCAGCTACTTGGGAGGCTGAGGTGGGGGGATGGCTTGAGTCCGAGAGATTGAGGCTACAGTGAGCTGTGATCACACCACTGCACTCTAGCCTGAGCAACAGAGTGAGACTCTGTCTCAAAAAAAAAAAAAAATTAGGAATATAAGAATATTACTCAAGATTCAGTCGGATTTAAAAACAAGAGAATTCTGGGGAAATGATGGCAGTTATGTCATTTTTTAATCTCCTTGACTCTCCCCATAAAAAAAGAGCAAGTAGGACAGTAAAACCTAATCACCACTCCCCACCCTGGAAAACAATCTTTATTGTAGGAAACAAGGCAACTTAGCTTCCAACAGACCTGTAAACAAAGGAGGCCCCAAATTGCCAAAAGATGTCCAGCATAGAATGCCAAGCCAATGTGAGAACCGCAGCCAAAACTGGGAGAGGGTTCTTTCTTTAGGAAACCTCTTTAAGACGAAATCCCCAGGGCTGCTCTGAACCCTGCCTTCCTTAGACCCGGCTCCTCAGATTTTCTCACTTCCCTCTCTCTTGTCTAGGTTAATCAGAGGTTATGTCTGTTGGCTAAAAGTAAAGACCCATGAGTACATACAAAATGTTTCTTCTTGGTTTTAAAAAATAACGAGCAGAATCAAGATACCTAAGAAGCTCAGGTGATGAACAGCTAGCAAATATCAGTCCTTCATTTCCTCCTCCCTCCCACAGCTACCAAACAAAGGCTTTAATAAATATTGACACAGAAGTTTGGTAAACTAACAAGATAATTCAGAGTACTTGAATAATTGATCTGTCATTTAATGTGTGATGGCAACTCCTTAACATGAGTTATTTAAATGTCTGGGATTGTTTTTACATATTAAATGACTAAACAAATAAATCTAAATTCTTAGTTTCAAAAAAAACAAAAAGGCAAGTTGAGTCCACGAAAAAAGTTACGTGTGCTTGAGTAAACCAACTACTGAAACTTTGATGCGTTGCTGCTTTTCTCTTTGGGGCATGGTTCAGAGCAACAGCCCCCTGGCAAGGCTCCCCTGCAGAGAAAATACTTGGGCAGCAGTGAGAGGGAACAGGAAGTTAGCAGAAACACAGCCACCAGATAGTAAAAAAAAAACCTTTTTTTTTTTTAAAAAAAAAAAAAAAAAAAAAGCAAGAGGGTCGCATCTATAATTTCAACCTCAGTGACACGCTTGGGGAATATAGAATCGTCTCAAAAAAAAAAAAAAAAAATCGGCCATGCACGGTAGCTCACACCTGTAATCCCAGCACTATGAGGCGGGTGGATCACGAGGTCAGGAGTTTGAGACCAGCCTGACCATGGTGAAACCCTGTCTCTACTAAATATACAAAAATTAGCCAGGCATGGTGGTGTGTGCCTGTAATCCCAGCTACTCAGGAGGCTGGGGCAGGAGAATGGCTTGAACCCGGGAGGCGGAGCTTGCAGTGAGCCAAGATCGTGCCACTGCACTCCAGCCTGGGCGACAGACAGAGACTCCATCTCAAAAAAAAAAAAAAAAAAAAAATCAAAAATCACCACATGTCATTTCAAATTGAACAACAAAGCCATATTTTTTGGGGAAAAAAAGAGAAATGTATATGTCAAATCAAAAACATAATTAGCAGTTTATAGAAAAAGGACCACTTATTTTAGGTAGCTTCAGAGCCTAAAACAAGAAATAGTGAATGGAAGTTAGAGGAGGGCAGATTTTACCTAAATTGTAACGATTTTTCTGGGGACAGCAACTGTTCAGAAGTCTAATGCAATGCCTTGAGAAGGGTGGGGTTCCCAGTGACTTGACATGTTTAAGGAGAATCTAGCAGTAAGTATATTTGCTAAACACGAGGTAAGGGAATTTCCAATACTGGAGAAGAGGAGTTAGATAAGTTTTCTTCCAGCTCCAAAATTATGTGGTTCTATTTCTCTTGTGCAACCAATAAATAAAACTAAATTTGAAGATGACAGAAATTGTGCATATTTTAAGGCAAAGTATGGTAGTCTCAGAAAAGTAGAGAACATGCTGTTTGCATAGTTTGTCTAAAAAGTCCATCCAGAACTGGAGTTTCTGAATAAAAAACCGCAACCTCTGCCTCCTGGGTTGAAGCAATTCTTATGCCTCAACCTCCTGAGTAGCTGGGATTACAGGCGTGCACAAACACGCCCAGCTAATCTTTGTATTTTTAGTAGACATGGGGTTTCACCGTGTTGGCCAGGATGCTCTCGAACTCCTGGCCTCAAGTGATCTGCCCATCTCAGCCTCCCAAAGTGCTGAGATTACAGGCGTGAGCCACCATGCCCGGCCAAAAAGTAATCTTAAAAAAATAAGTGAGGAATGTATCAGTCACAGAAAAGTGATTTTTACCTTTTTTCCCTTCATTTCAAAGATGAATTTTAGTATTGTACCACCAAATAAGAGAAGATATTGATCTTATTTTTTACCAAAATAAATGGGATCGTTAGCAACCCACCCTCTTCAAAAAAAGCAAAAAGGAATCCCTTATCACTTGTTCATACAAACGTGAACAATAAGTTAAAGCAGGGCCCGGAATGTAGCAGGTACCATATAAGAGTTAGATATTATAAATTCTCTTTCAGAAATTCATAGATCAAGAAGATTGATCTATGTCAATATCAAAGAAAATTGTCATATCAAAGAAAATTCTTGGGTTACTCAGTGTCCCAGACACAGTGGTTCACGGAGCACAGGTTAAGTCCTCTCTTCCGGGTATAGGCTGGGCCATAATTAGTTTCTCCAACAGCCTAAGCTACTGAAATGTAAAAAGAAAATTAAAACTGGGCAAAATTAATTGTTCTTCCAGTCTTCCAGTACACAAATTAAAAACTTAGATATGGGTATAGCAGGAACAACCATCTCTAAGAAATTTTTAAGAAGTGGGGAGGGAAATTCATTGGGTCCCTCAAATCTCAACTATGGGGGTACTATTTTAGGGACCATCTCTCTATCCTTCTTGGGTGTCAGAGGGAAAGAGTATGTCCGTGTTTAGAAACTCTGCGCTAAAACAATAAAACCAGTTACCAGACAGTAGGAAGGAAGTTTCCTGGAATGGATATAGAAAACAAAAAAATCCTAGTGACTCCCAAATTCCCCCCAGCCCTGGGACCCACAGAATCCACTTTAAACTTCCTGTAGAGAAAACAACCCACCTACAACACATTCCTATATTATAAACTCATTATTCAGAGCTCCTTCCTAGTAACATGTCTTAATTACCTAAAAAGTCTCTGTGATGGTTAATATTGAGTGTCAACTTGATTGGATTGAAGGATGCAACACATTGTTCCTGGTATGTCTGTGAGGGTGTTGCCAAAGGAGATCAACATTTAGTCAGTGGACTGGGAAAGGCAGACCCACCCTCAACCTGGGTGGGCACCATCTAATCAGCTGCCAGCGCGGCTAGAATAAAAGCAGGCAGAAGATCGTGAAAAGGCTAGACTGGATTAGTCTCCCCACCTACACCTTTCTCCCATGCTGGATGCTTCCTGCCCTCAAACATCGGGCTCCGAGTTCTTCAGTTTTGGGACTCAGACTGGCTTCCTTGCTCCTCAGCCTGCAGATGACCTATATTGGGACCTTGTAATCAAGTGAGTTAATACTTAATAAACTCAAATATACAGATAGATAGGTAGATATTCCATTAGTTCTGTCCCTCTAGAGAACCCTGACTAATACAACCACTTAGCAGCCGTGTAATACTAAGCAGTTTAACCTCTCAAAACCACTGAGCTAAAATGAGCATAAATAATAATAATATTACATGGGTGTAATGAGATTTAAATAAAACTTAAAAACTTAGTATCATGCTTCATTCACAGAAGTGCTCAGTAACTATTACTCATTATCATCACAGTTTTATTATTATTTTAATTTAAATGCAAACTTTCAAGATGTTTCTGGATATCGTCTGAAATATCTTAGTACTAACAGATTAAACAATACTAATATATTAACTAGTTTAGCCACTGTACAAATTCAGAATTTTATAAACCTTTGAATGTTTATAACCCTTGGAATATTTTTCCTAGTTATTTTTGGGAAAATTTCAGAATTTTTAAAAATTGAAGTGATTACACCCACCATCCACCTATCAAATGGCTATTAACACACACCAGTAGATGTGGTCAAAATTGTACAGACTCATAGGAAAACAGAATTGATTTGGATTCATTTTTCTTTCATTTTTACTTTTGAGACAGGGTCTCGCTCTGTTACCCAGGCTGGAGCACACTGGCGCAAACACAGCTCACTGAAGCCTCTACCTCCCAGGCTCAGGTGATCCTCCTACCTCAGCCTCCCAAGTACCTGGGACCACAGGTGCATGCCACTACACTTGGCTAATTTTTTAAATTATTTGTAGAGACAGGGTCTCCCTATGTCGCCCAGGGTAGTCTCAAACTTCTGGACTCAAGCAATCCTCCCACCTCAGCCTCCCAAAGTGCTAAGATTAGAGGCGTGATTAGATTAGAGCCACTACACCCAGCCTTGGATTCCTTTTTCTACATTCCATTTCATCTTATTTCACATTTCTAACACAAAGTATAAAACAAAAAAAAGTAATGGTTAGTATTTCGAGGAATATTAATCTATACTTCACTGGCACCATACCTTCCTAGGAGAAACACAAGCACCTTAAATCCAGCACTTTGGGAAAAGCACAGCAAAATATGTGGACCCAGTTAGAATCAGAGAGGCAGACCAGCTACTTGAGTACTCCCCTTCCACTGTCTGCAACCCTCTAAATTAAAGCTAATATCCTTGTGGAGCCTGTGCCACCTGATAAACACAAACCCCAGGTGTGAATTCAACAAGTGCTCAGCGACCGGCCACCATGAGCATCGTCGCATAACGTCCCAGGTGGATGACAGCGGAGAGGGTAATGCAGTCACTGCTTCTTGGAGACGGCAATCAAGAAAGGCAGACCAACACACATCACTTGCAGAATGAATCATAATACAAAACCATTGAGAAGTGACACAGACTATACAGGACCCCAGTTCAGGTGAAGGAAAAGTCACTTTCTGATGAATAAAGAGTGGGTGGTAAAACAATGGTGGGACTATTTTGGGGGACAAGGAAAGAAAATGTTTTAGCAGTTTAGGGTTCAAAACCTGCCATACTTACTAGGGGCGTACCCTTGTAACGTCTCATAGCCTCAATTTCCTCCTCTGCAAAGTCGGAATAAGTGACTTACGGGACTGCAAGGCAAACTATGAGATAATCTATATGGAGCGCCTGCTAACACAGCACCAAGCAAAGCACTTAGTGCAGAGTTAAAACTGAGGCTGCTGGGTGTATTCTCAAACTGCTCAGGATAATTCTGTCCGTCTCCATGCCCTATCAGAAAAATTTCTTCTATATCTCTTCCATGGTTGCTAAAAACCGAAAAAAGCTACATCTACATGTGCCACAAATGTAGTCATCTCCACACAGGTACACAG
Organism: Hylobates moloch; assembly: GCF_009828535.3. NCBI lineage: Eukaryota > Metazoa > Chordata > Mammalia > Primates > Hylobatidae > Hylobates > Hylobates moloch. The sequence continues at coordinate 78,871,944 of NW_026652293.1, forward strand.
GCCATTTATTAATACCACTTTTTGAAACCCACATGTAGCCAGACTACTTGGCTCTAATTTCAAATTTTGACTAGTATCCTAAGTATTTGATACCTCCAATCTACATTCACTGAAGTCATGATTTTTTTTTTTTTTTTGAGGCGGGGTCTCGCTCTGTCGCCCAGGCTGGAGTGCGGTGGCGCGATCTCGGCTCACTGCAAGCTCCGCCTCCCGGGTTCACGCCATTCTCCTGCCTCAGCCTCTCCGAGTAGCTGGGACTACAGGCGCCCGCCACCACGCCCGGCTAATTTTTTGTATTTTTTTAGTAGAGACGGGGTTTCACCGTGGTCTCGATCTCCTGACCTCGTGATCCGCCCGCCTCGGCCTCCCAAAGTGCTGGGATTACAAGCGTGAGCCACCACGCCCGGCCTGAAGTCATGATTTTTAATGTGATCAGAATAACTGACTTCAAAGTGGTCTAATTCAAGAAGCTCTAACTTTAAAGTTGTAAAAATGCTTTTTGAAGCTTGCATTTGTAGAAATAAAATCTGAAAAGACTATTAAATATTCAATAATATTAAAAGGCAATTACGACTCCTAACATTCTGTTTGCTTTAGGCAAGGTAATGTCTGTAACAACCTAAGGAGCAAATTAAAACGCCAGGGTCCTTGTGTTTGAAAACCACACGGCTCTAAACTCTCCTCATCATGCTAACAGCATTTAAAAGATGATACGCTGCCTGTTGTAAGTCACTCGGACAGCTAATAATCGGAAATAAGTGAATGAAGAATCAGTATTAAAGTACACTGGCTTTGTTTTCAGGTACAGCACACCGGGTAGACGGGAGAAAGCTGGGACCAAGACGAACTGCAGAAAAGGAAGTTTTTTCTAGTAACAACACCCATCCTTAAATAAGCAACCTCTTCAGTCTAGTCTAGTAACACAACTCTGATCATTTAAGAGATGTGTTCAATTTCCGCAAGTCTTCTTGAAATCTAAAATAATTTTTTAAAAAAATGAAGAAGAAGAAAAAAATCTGATTTTTCCCTAAGATTGAAATGAAACACGCTTTAAGTATATAACTACTGTTAGTACAAATATCACAGTAAATATTTTTAAAAAGTACCATGGGTAAAATTTCAAATAAGGTATAAGAATATTTGATCAATATTTTCATAAACATACGATGACCTAAGCCTTCAAAATGGCAAAAGATGCCCACCTTGAGTTCAGTTCCAGAAAATATTTTGTCACTCTAGAAAAATTCTCTCTCCTACTTCCTCCAATCGGAAAACAACACATCAGCACTATGCTTCCATTTCAGCTTCGGGAGTGGGAAAATCAAAAGCTAAATTCACTAATTGGAGTCCTTTGTTCATTTCAGAGGCCCGAGGGCATCTTCTCCTCCTGCCTGCTTTAAATATTTGCTCTTCTATTTTACAATTATGTATAATACTTTGTTTAACTTTTAACTGTAAATTGCCTCAAGTCTCCTTGGAAGTAAGCAATGACAAAATGTCAATTAATTCATTCTCTCTTAAAACGATACTTTAAGTTTGTAAGAAAGACCAGCATGCTGCCCAGTTCCTAAGTAAAGAAACCTTCAAAGAAGAAGCCTTAAGAGACATGGAATTAAATGTTACAGCTGCAAGTGCACTATAATTAATTACAAATTCTCATCGATTTTTATTAAGAGGTCAATCATCTGCTGATAGCCATGGAATGAGAGTTAACGGGGGTTGGTGCAAGCGTTTTGATGCCTGCTGGCCCTTCTCTAGTGAGCATGTTGTATGCCCAAGAGAAGGCTCTCCATGGCCCTAAAATACCACTCAGATATTTTTCTTATCAAACACCCATCTGAGTTTGAGCATATCTTTTTAGTCTATTTTTTTTTTAGCACACATCTGTAGCAGCCAGGGAGTTTAAGAATACCTTGAGGCTGGGCGCCGTGGCTCACGCTTGTAATCCTAGCACTTTGGGAGGCCGAGGCGGGTGGATCACGAGGTCAGGAGATCGAGACCACGGTGAAACCCCGTCTCTACTAAAAATACAAAAAAATTAGCCGGGCGTGGTGGCAGGCGCTTGTAGTCCCAGCTCTTGGAGAGGCTGAGGCAGCAGAATGGAGTGAACCCGGGAGGCGGAGCTTGCAGTGGGCCGAGATTCCGCCACTGCACTCCAGCCTGGGCGACAGAGCAAGACTCCGTCTCAAAAAAAAAAAAAAAAAAAAAAAGAATACCTTGAGATGAAGTATAGACATCCCTCTAAAAGGCTATGACTACAAGTCATTCGCACTTAGTATGAATTACTTTATTCAGATAATCTTACTTGCTTTTCCCACTTAGCTGAGATTTTAGGAATAGAAATTTTGCATAGAGTAGGTACAGAAAGGGGAGAGAACAGTGATGAACATTTAAAAAGCCTAGAAAGAAGCCTGTAATCCTAGCACTTTGGGAGGCCAAAGTGGGTGGATCTCTTGAGGTCAGGAGTTCGAGACTAGCCTGGCCAACATGGCGAAAGCCCATCTCTACTGGCCAGGGGCAGTGGCTCACGCCTGTAATCCAAGGACTTTGCCGGGCCTAGGCAGGCAGATCACCTGAGGTCAGGAGACAGGAGAAAATGCAGTATAACAAAAAGGGAGTTAGAATGTATAAGAACATTTCATTTTCCATAAAGTTTCAAGTCAGGCCCAACATGCTCTCAAGTATGAAATACAGAAAGTACGACGAGGAGGAAAAATTCTAAGAGAACTGAAGAGAACTGTACTTTAAGCCTAGCTGCTTCATTTACTGCTCTCCATCTACAGGCAATGAATAAATGTATCCACCCCTAAAGGTATTCTAATTATAATTAGAATAAAAGCTACCTAGAATGTTGAAAGGAATTTTCATATTACATATATGTTGTAAAATTAAGTTTTTTCAATGTATAAAAAAACACTGAAAAGAAACAGACCAAAATATTGAATTTTTTCTTTAAATGATCTGAATTGGGGTGATTTCCCCCTCCATTTATTTTTTCCATTTTTCAGTTTTATATAACAAGATTATTTTACTTCCATGATCAAATAAACATAAACGTCAACGAAAAGGAAATATGTATTATTTAACAGCCTTAAAATGTGTCTGGTCTAATGCAGGGCATAGAGAGAAGGACAGACAGACAGACAGATAGGCATGTCAACTTTAATTACAATGTATTCCAGTGTTTAGAATAGTAAACACAAATATATACTTTATTCAAACATAATTTAAATTAAATATTCTTTATTAATTGAATTTATTTCTAACTGGCATTAGCTACAAAGGATGTTATCAAATGAAATATTTCTTAGTTTTTAATAACATGAAAAGCTGACAACTTATAATAATAAAATCAGTATCATATGCTAAATACAAAAATCTAATAGTTCTGGATTTAATATCTTCCACAATATAAAAAGCAATCATTTCAGAAAAGAAACCGTTATTAAAAAGAAAAAAAGCTTTTGCCATATGGAACTTGGGTTACTGAGCCTTTTTCTGAAAAAATGTCTCAACTTCATCTGATGGTTCATATTTTATCATTTTCTTTGACTTATATGAACTTGAAGGTCACCCAAAGTAAAACTTTATTCTTTTATACTAACTTTTATTTGATTTGGAGTTAGTCAATCAAAACATTACTTGTTTGAAAATACAGACATGGAGAAATCTTTAACAAGCAAGATATGACAGAAATTAAAGGCTATTCCACAAAACAACCCTGCCATTCATTCACTGATTCATTCTTTCAACAAAAATATACTGACCCCCTTCCAAATGCCAAGCACTTAATTAGAAACACGGTGGGGACTGTCCATTGTTTACCCAAAAACCACCCCACTCTTTCCTACCATGAAGAAATACTGTGATTTGCTGATGTAGCAAACACAGAGCTCTTGATTTCAGGGAGAGGAGATTGCCAGAGCCAGGGGAATAAACCATGATTAATCTAAACTTAAAAAAAAATGTATGCCTCATGGGCACTGGCCACTCTAAGAACAAGCCATGTGGCCCAGTTTTGGCTAATGACCTGCAAACAGGTACACTCACTTCTCATTATTCATATATTCCATATTTGGAAATTCACTTATTCACTTATATTTATCTGTAACTCCAAAATCAACCATCACAGCATGTCTGCAGTCAGTTGTGGACAAAAGAGAAAAGGCCAAAAATTTGTGTCGCCCAATGTGTATGTTCCCAGCTGAAGTCAAAGAAGAAGACACTGCCTTCTCAGCTCTCACAGTGTAAGCGTCCTTTCTGCAGTCCACTTGGTGCTCTGTTTTTCTCATTTTTCTTGATTTGACTGTATAATATGGTCCCTAAGCACAGTACCGCAGTGCTGTCTCGTGTCCCTAAGCACAAGAAGGTTGTAATATGCCTCACAGAGAAAATGCATATGTTAGATAAGCTTCCCTGAGGCATAAGTTACGGTGCTGCTGACCCTGAGTTCAATGTTAATCAATCAACAATATACATTAAATAAGGTGGCCGGGCGTAGTGGCTCACACCTGTAATCCCAGCAGGAGTGGGAGGCCGAGGTTGGTGGATCACTTGAGGTCAGGAGTTCAAGACCAGCCTGGCCAACATGGCAAAACCCCATCTCTACTGGCCAGGCGTGGTGGCTCACGTCTGTTATCCCAGCAGTTTGTGGGGCCAAGGCAGGCGGATCACCTGAGGTCAGGAGTTCGACACCAGCCTGGCCAACATGATGAAACCTCATTTCTACTAAAAATACAAAAATCAGCGGGGTGTGGTGGCTCATGCCTGTATTTCCAGCTACTCGGGAGGCTGAGGCAGAAGAATCTCTTGAACCTGGGAGGTGGAGGTTGTGGCGAGCCGAGATCACGCTGTTGCACTCCAGCCTGGGCGACAGAGCAAGACTCCGTTTCAAAAATTAAAAAAAATATAATAAGGTGTCTTTAAAAAGAAACCCATAATACAACAACGTTGTGTACTGATCAGGTGACAAATATGTTGTGACTAGAGGCTTTTAGGAACTTAATCCTGTATATCTGCTAGGAGCAATGAATGGCTCAGTGTTGGCTAATTCAGTTTTCACGGCAACTTTATAAAACATAACTACTGGAAATAATAAAAATGAACTACGTTTCTAATGAGAGACTTTTTTTTTTTTTTTTTTTTTTTTACCAATTTTCAACCTTCTCAGCACAAGACACAGCATGAGAATAAATGCCACCACTCTGTTACATCAAATAGCCAACGTCCAATTTTTGGATAAGAAAAATAAGTTAACTATTTGTTTAAGCCACTACAGTGGAAGTGTATACACAAACATATAACAAAATGGTGCTTCCTCCTTTTCAGTAAACAGTACAGTGGTCCTGAAAGAACACAGTGAAGATATTCTACATTCTAGCATACCAAGTCTTACATATGCTGCTTATTTTCTAGTCAAATAGAGCAGCACCTGTTAACACTTATATTTCTGCCCTTCAAAATTAAGGTCAAAAGATCGGCAATAATGTGAACTGACTAAAATCTAATTTTTTTGTTGTTGTTTTTGTTTTGAGACAGAGTCTTGCTCTGTCACTGAGGCTGGAGTGCAGTGGCATGATCTAGGCTCACTGCACCTCCACCCCCTGGGTTCAAGCAACAATCCTGCCTCAGCCTCCTGAGTAGCTGGGATTATAGGCATGCGCCACCACGCCTGGCTCATTTTTGTATTTTTAGTAGAGATGGGGTTTCACCACGTTGGGCAGGCTGTTCTCAAGCTCCTGACCTCAAGTGATCCACCCGCCTCAGCCTCCCAAAGTGTTGGGATTACAGGCGTCAGCCACCACACTCGGCCTTAAAATCTAATTCTTAATAAAGTTTTGGACTTTATTATTACTTAGAAATATGCCTAGCTTCTCAAAAAAACTATTTTATTTGACACATGATAAAGGAATGTCTGGAAAATAGATACGGTCTGATTAAGATACAAATATGATGGTATAAATATTACAATATTACATATATACACACACAGAGCTCACTACGTCTCTTACTATTCCATATTGATAGAATTGATCTTATGTTCATATTGATGGACATTAGTGTTGATAACAATGTTTTAAGCTATTATAAACAAGCAGGGCACAGTAGCTTTGGGAGCCCAAATCCCAGCACTTGGGAGGCCGAGGTGAGTGGATCAGTTGAGGTCAGGAGTTCAAGACCAGCCTGACCAACATGGTGAAACCCCATCACTACTAAAAATACAAAAATTAGCCAGGCGTGGTGGCACGCGCCTGTAATCCCAGCTACTTGGGGAGCTGAGGCATGAGAATTACTTGAACCCAGGAGACGAAGGTTGCAGTGAGCCAAGATCACGCCATTGCACTCCAGCCTGGGCAACAGTGCAAGACTCCATCTCAAAAAAAAAAAAAAAAAAACTAAAAATAAATAAACTAGTATAAACAACATTACAATGAACACATACTTGAACTGTGCACTTATACAATTCTTTCCAAAACTTTCTGGTCTCAGTCCTGACTTAAAAATTACTGAAGGATCTTAAAGAGGCTTTACTAAGGTCAACTGTCTCTATTGATATTTAATGTATTACAGATTAAAATTAAGACGTTAAAAAAATAATGCATTGGCCAGGAGTGGTGGCTCACGCCTGTAATCCCAGCACTTTGGGAGGCTGAGGCGGGTGGATCACCTGAGGTCAGGAGGTCGAGACCAGCCTGGTCAACATGGTGAAACCCCATCTCTACTAAAAATACAAAAATTAGCTGGGCATGGTGGCACGCATCTGTAATCCCAGCTACTCAGGAGGTTGAGGCGGGAGAATCACTTGAACCCGAGAGGCAGAGGTTGCAGTAAGCCGAGATTGTGCCATTGTACTCCAGCCTGGGTGACAGAGGCTTGGTCTCAAAATAATAATAATAATAATGTATTAATTCATTCAAAAATAAGAATCCTATTACATGTCAACATATTTTAATAAAAAATAACTATATTTTTCAAAACAAAAATAAGTTAGGAGAGTGGTAATGTTTTACTTTTTTGATAATCCTTTTAATGTCTGGCTTAATAGAAAGCAGCTAGTTTTTTTGTTTCTTCATTCAATCTATTGCAATGTAGCTTCTGGAAAATCCACAGTATACTCATAAGATATGAGAATAAAAAAGGCAAATAATTCTTTTTTTTTTTTTTTTTTTTTTTTTTTTTTGAGACGGAGTTTCACTCTTGTTGCCCAGGCTGGAGTGCAATGACGCCATCTCAGCTCACCACAAACTCCACCTCCCGGGTTCAAGCGATTCTCCTGCCTCAGCCTCCCGAGTAGCTGGGAGTACAGGTACCCGCCACCACACCTGGCTAATTTTGTATTTTTAGTAGAGATGGGGTTTCTCCATGTTGGTCAGGCTAGTCTTGAACTCCCACCCTCAGGTGATCCACCTGCCTCAGCCTCCCAAAGTGCTGAGATTACAGGCATAAGCCACCACGCCCGACCATAATTCTGAATTATTATCATGAAATAGTTTTCACATAAATCCCTGAAAGGCCCACGGGTACTCCCAGAGGTCTCCGGACTCCACTCTCATTCCATTTCTTTAAAGTATGTATTCCTAGAAGTAAAACTGCTGAGTTGTAAGAAAGTACAACTTGAATAATTTTGCATATTGACAAACAGGTCTCCAAGGCAGCTGGAGGAATTTACACTCCCACAGCAGTATAATGAGAGTTCCCTTAAATCTGTATCTTATCACCTCTTGATACCGTCATTTCACATTCTGCCGGTCTGATGGGTGTAAAATGTTATCTCAGTATGCTTTCCCTTGACAAATGGTCAGGGTTTGAGCATCTTTTCATGTCTATTCACCATGCATAATTTCTCTTTTATCAACTGCCTGTTCATAGCATTTGCACATTTTCTACTGAGTTTTCTTAGTGAATTTAATCCTTTGTTGAGTGCATGTTTTACAAACTCATTTCCCACAGACTGTGTCTGTATTTCACAACTAGGCACTATGAAAGAATATAATACTGTAATTAAATAGCTTACACTAGTGCCACGTGGCCTGGAATTAAAATTTAGTTGACCACTGTGATGGTTGATACTGAGTGTCAACTTGATTGGATTGAAGGATGATCCTGGGTGTGTCTGTGAGGGTGTTGCCTAAGGAGATGAACATTTGAGTCAGTGGGCTGGGAAAGGCAGACCCACCCTTAATTTGGGTGGGCACCATCTAATCAGCTGCCAGCACAGCTAGAATATAAGCAGGCAGAAAAATGTAAAAAGAGACACTGGCCTAGCCTCCCAGCCTACATCTTTCTCCCATGCAATGTTTCCAGCCCTTGAACATTGGACTCCAAGTTCTTCAGTTTTAAAACTCGGACTGGCTCTCCTTGTTCCTCAGCCTGCAGATGGCCTATTGTGAGACCTTGTGATTGTGTGAGTTAATACTTAATAATCTCCCCTTCATATATATATATATTTTTTTAATAAACTCCCCTTTATATATATTTTATATATATACTTAATAAAACTCCCCTTTATATATAATATACATAAATATATACTTAATAAACTCACCTTTTTATATATATATATATATATATTCCATTACTTCTGTCCCTCTAGAGAACCCTGACTAATACAACCATTTAGTAACTGTGTAATACTAAGGAATTTAATCTCTTGAAACCACTGAACTAAAATGATAATAAATAATAATACTAACATTACATAGGTGTAATAAGAATAAAACTTTTAAAAACTTAATATCATTCTTGGCTCATAGGAGTGCTCAGTAACTATTACTCATTATCATCACAGTTTTATTATTAAGATTTTTAAATTGTAAACTTTCAAAAGCTGTTTCTAGATATCATTTGAAATATCTTAGTACTAATAGATTAAACAATATTAATATATTAAACAGCTTAGCCTTTCTAGAAATTCAGAATTTTATAAAGCTTTGAATGTTTATAACTCTTGGGATGTTTTTCCTGGTTCTTTTCTGGTCCTTCACATATCTAACAATGAAAAATTACTGAATCAAAGTAAAGTAACAGTTGAAGTAAAAGTGATTCACGGAAATGACCATGGGTATAGCTAAACAGTAACTACTTCTCAGCCTGAAAGCAATCAAATATGAATACAATAACAATGAACCTAATATTTCTGGAAAAATCATTAATCAACATGACTTTTAAAAGTTTTGAAAAGGCCAGGTATGGTGGCTCACACCTGTAATCCCAGCACTTTGGGAGGCCAAGGCGGGCAGATCCCTTAAGGCCAGGGGTTCAAGACCAGCCGGGACAACACGGTGAAACCTCATCTCTACTGAAAATACAAAAATTAGTCAGGCATGGTGACACACACCTATAATCCCAGCTACCCAAGAGGCTGAGGCAGGAGAATCACTTGAACCTGGGAGGTAGAGGTTGCAGTGAGTCGAGATCACACCACTGCACTGCAGCCTGAGGAACAGAGCAAGACTCTGTCTCAAAAAGAAAGAAAAAGAAAAAAAAAGTTTCTGAAAAGTCAACATCCATACCCAAATAGATGGAAAACCTCTATACATTTTTCTCTTATCTCAGAAAAAGATTCAGAGATAATACGGTGCATTAAATACTTTTATTTTTCTACCTAGATGATAAGGAAGGCTGAGGAGATCTTAATACATCAACTTCCCCCTCTCCTATACACATTAGGCTAACATGAAGAGTTGTCAACACAGGAGAAAAAAGATCATTAACTCTTTTCAGGTAAACTAACCCATTTCACTAAAAAGCAATCTCCCTGTTTGTAGCTCATTTATAATAATCCTCAGAAATGGAAATTTGTAATTGATCAACCTTCACCAAACAAAAAGATTCCCAATGGCAATAAACTATAACATCTATTTCCCCCCAGAGAAAATGAGAAAGAAAACAATTTTTGAAATGTCATTACTTGAATGCTTTTTAAAACCTATGTGATATTTTAAATGGAAAATGTTAACTATGTTTTAAGGACCTTCTTCTGAATGCCATATCCTTCCTATTGTTGCTGTTCTTTCATTACTGGTCCCATAAATACACTAAGAGTCTTTTTGTACCATGGCTCTGGTAGGTTCTGGATATATAAGGATCAATGAGACAGTTCTGTTTTCAAGGACTGTTGATGCTGGCAGAATAGCAGGAACAGCAATAATGCTCACCAAGCGCCTATCATGTGATGTCAGGTTCTGTGCTAGATACCTGTAACATGCAGTTGTTGAAAAGTAGGAATCTTGAAATTGAGATATCTAAAGTAATAGTTACTGAGCTGGGGTATGGCCATGGGTATAGCCATGGGTTACTGTCCTCGGCTACGGACATGGGAAGAGGTAGCTAGGGTAAGGTAACGGCAAAGAGAATTGGAAGTGGGGACAAACAGCCCAGGTGTCAGATGGATGCTCAATTCACTGAGAATGATGTTGCCAGTAATGATAAAGAAAGAAAAAGTGAGCCATGAATGTTAAGGAATAACTGAAAGGTGAGGTAATGGGGTGTAGAATGGCAAATGCTTCAGAGGAGCTGGCAATTTTGAGGAAGAGGAAAAATGGTGTAAAAGGACGAGGAGGAGCAAAACAGACTCTCTCTGACTCTCTAGGTCTCTAATCTTAAAGGACTTACATCTCACTGGCCAGAACTCAGTCACATGGCCACATCTAGAAAGTCGGAATATTTAATTCTTTAGCTGGGCTTACTGCCACCTCAAACAAAACTGAAGTTCTTTTATTAAAGAAGTGCCCAGCAAATATTTGGTAGATTACCAGCAGTTTTTCCATAAAAAAGTAATAACAGAACCTATTATTATACCTGAAATTATTTTAATAGGTACGAATGATAAACTTGGGATGGTACTGAAGTGATTAAAGACACTACCTGGTGAGAAACAGAGGGGAACAGAGACCAAGTTTATCGATGCTTTTGTGTAAAGTTGCATACATGAACCGCAATCAAGTCAAAACAGAAGACTTGAAGATGTTCTCATACCATGAAGGAAGACCAATGAACTCAGACTGACTGGTAAATGTACTGGAGGCAACAAGGACTTCCTTAGAGGAGTGAGTACATCCAGTACCTCTTTATATCCCCATCCATGTCTCCCACAGTGCCCTGCATATTTTATACAGTGAATAAATGTTTGCTAAAGGAACAAATGTGTTTACATATGGGAGTATTTTCAACCAGACCTTCAAGACCAATAATTGTTGACACTTTCAGAAGAAAATCAAAGCAGCCCCTGCAGCCTCAGACCCCTCCAGCTGTCACCTATGGGATCAGGCCTCCAGGCCCACCACAGGCTCCACGCCAGCTCCTGTAGCCCCCGACCCCTCCAGCTGGCACCTATTGGATCCAGCCTCCAGGCCATCCGCAGGCTCCAGGCCAGTTCCTGTAGCCCCAGACCCCTCCAGCTGGCACCTACGGGATCCAGCCTCCAGGCCCACCGCAGGCTCCAGGCCAGCTCCTGTAGCCCCAGGATTCAGACTGGAACCCACAGACTCAGCCTCTGGGCCCACTCCAGCACCATGTCAGCCCCTACAACTCCAGGTTCCAGGCTCACTAGAATGCTAGGTCAGTCCTCACAGCCCTAAACTCCAGGCCAGCACCCATGGACCCACGCTGCAGCAAACCCAGGACCCATGCCCACTTCACAGACTCCGAGTCCAGGCCTGCCTCAGTAAACTCAGCACTCACAGCCTTAGGCACCAGGCTAGCATCTGTGAACCCTCTCCAGACCAAGCCCCGTGGACCCAGGCTCACCCCAGCACCAGGCCAATCCCAGGCTCTAGGCTGGTCCCTGTGACCCCAGACTCTAATAGACCCAGGATCCAGGCCCATTCCAGCAGACCCAGGGTCCAAGCCCACCCTGGTCAACCCTAGTGCCAGGTTGCCCCACAGATCCAGGCTCTAGGATTGCCCCTGTGGACTCAAGATCCAGACAGGTCCCCACAGGCCCAAGACACAGGTCTCTTCCTGCATACTCAAGCTCCAGGCTCACCCCAGCACCAGGCTAACCCCCATGGATTCAAACTCAAGGCCCATCCACATGGACCCAGGCACCCAGACAATCCTAGTGCCAGGCTGGCCCCCACAGACTCAGGCTCAAGGCCAACTCCAGGGCCAGGCTGGCCAGACTTCACCCCAGCCCCTACAGACACATGCTCCAGGCTCGCACCCATAAGCTCAGTCAACAGACTCACCCAGTGGACCTCACCACCAGGCTGCTGCCATGGACCTAGAGTCTAGTCCTTCAAATCCAAGATCCAGACCTGTCCCAGCGGGCCCAGGCTCCAGATCCACCCCCATGGACCCAGGTCCCACGCTTGCCCACCTACTGACCCAGGCACGAGGCTAGCCTGCCCAAGAAGGTGAGGTGGCCCTCCTCCCCTCGGGAGGCAGAAAGAAGGCAAATTACCTTACAGGCATGAAAGACACCAAAGGAATCATCAACGTGGCCTCTGTTTACACAGCAAGCTCTACCAGCTGGGAGTGCATTTGAATGACTGCTGGGGATGGGTAGATCAGAGATCTCAATATTCACTAAAAAGAATCTTTCTGAGAACTTTCTCCTCCCAAAAGGGCAGAAGGCCACAACTACTGAAACAAGAAGCCTGACTTCATTTGAGAGACTGACTCTGCCCCAGACCAATCAATCAGAATCTACATCTTAATCAAATGTCTAGGTGATTCATACTGCACTAAAGGTAGAAAAGCACTGGTCTAATATACAACAACAACAACAAAAAGCCATATCTGAAATGGAATTATAGACAATTATTTTGGATATGAAGCCTCTTTGGTTTAAAAATACATTATCCTTTAAACTGTAGGCAGCAAGAGGTAATACATCACATGAAATAAAAGCTGTTATGATGCTTTTTGGAAGATGATCAAAATATCAAGATGGGGTCAGGCACAGTGGCTCACGCCTGTAATCCCAGCACCTTGGGAGGCCGAGGCAGGTTGATCACTTGAGGTCAGGAGTTCGAGACCAGCCTGGCCAATATCGCAAAACCCCATCTCTACTAAAAATACAAAAAATAGCCAGGTGTGGTGGCTTGCGCCTGTAGTCCCAGTTACTTGGGAGGCTGAGGCAGGAGAATCACTTCAACCTACAAGGTGGAGGTTGCAGTGAGCCAAGATAACGCCACTACACTCCAGCCTGTGCGACAGAGCGAGACTCTGTCTCAAAAGAAAAAAAGAAAATCAATATGGTTTACCCCTGCTCTATAAAAGTTAGGTCAGAATTCACTCAGACACACACACATACATATAAAAAATATTATGTTACATCAAACTGAGACGAGGAGAAACTAATCAAGAGAAGTACAGCATTGTAATCAGTCTAATTACTTAACAAGCTGAAAATTAGACATTGGTACTCATTTTTTATATAAATTTTTTAAACCTGGAAAAAGAATTTCTAATTTATGTCACCAACATGAAGCTTCAAATGTGAAATATATAAGGCTTTAGTAAACCATGCAATAGAAGGTAATAATTATTGGTAAAAGGTAAGAATATAGCCAAAGAATAGTAGGGATTAAAAATACTCAGACTGAAAGAGAAGTACGAATGTACTACCAGGTACACAAGAAAGATTCATGATTGGGGGAAAAGCAGGCAAGAAGAATGGCCAAAGTGAGTGATCAAGTTATGAAAGTAGCACACAGTGCTCTCCGGCCACAGACAGCATGCCAAACGCTTACTATTTCCCTAATAACCTGTTACTCCTGACAACTGCAAACTGGTTTTTAAGGTCACATTTCCCCTCAATGGAGCAATTTTGAAAGAAAGTGAGAAGTAAAAATAGCAAATGCTTTTAAAACATGTTTTATAGCGGATTTTCCAAAGTACATATGTCTTTCCCAAAAGACAGCTGCCAATACAGTCTGGCAGCCCTGAATGTTTAAACTTATAGATAAACTATGTAAGTCACAATGGAGTCCTCCATTCACTAGGTGACTATTTCCCTCTTCTATTTAGTGGCTTCCTCATGTGTTCTTTACGTAGACCCCTTCAACTAAGGATGGATCCATGTCTCTATCAGTGCCTGGTACAGGAGCAAGCACATAACAGGTGCTCTATAAGGACTTAGTGAATGAATGAGTGATTCAGATAGCTCAATTTAATGGCAAGATTTATAAGAAAGACCACATAGGTTCATACGAAGAAATGCCATCCCCACAGCCAACCCTCATTTCACACTGAGCACCCTGCAAATGTTTTATCACTGATCATAGGAGAAAATGACTAAGAATAGTAACAAAAACTTGAAGCTTAATATTATCATCTAAATATACAAAACAGCACTACCAAAAGGCATTTCAGGCTCATCAAAGGACAAACCACTCAAATGAACCGGTACAAAAACAGATGACCTTTCAGTTCAATCCCAGAAGGATCTCTAGACACACACCCCAGCTGTTGGTCCACAACTACCATGAGTAAGCATCTCATTGTGCTTATCTTTCCTCTTGCCCTTTCACCCATGTATTTGCTTGGTTAATCTACCAAAGTTAACAAATAACTCCTTTCAGCAAAACCCTGCTCCTTTTTGTTAGGCCCGAATAAATGCCAACATGCTTGTTTCTCCTGCCATGTTAAATACATTACAAGCTTGCTAGCTTTCACTCTATTATTGATATCTTCAGTACATGAAGAGGAAGTGCAAGATAAAGCAGAAACATTTATAGTCAAGGGAAACACAAAGGCATTAAATGAAATTAAAAGATCTGGAATGGTGAGTCTGATTAGTGTCAGAGAGTAGACACCTGGTGGGGGCTGCAGGCATTTAATAGGAGAACCTGAGAAAGAAGGTGGTGTCAAAAGATACAGGTTGCCTTAAGACAACCATTTAAAAAAAAAGAAAAGGAGGATGGAAAATGGAATGACTCACTGTCACTATATATGTATCTCATATGAAATATTTTCTTCTGGGTAAACTAGAAAATAAAATGCAACTATTTTGGAGCAATATTATAATACAGAAGCTGAGAGATAATTATCCTTCAGATATCTTTTTCTGTCAGGCTAAATAATGTGTTTCTTCATCTTTCCCTAAAATCAGGTCTCATAAACCTTCAGAGTTTCCATTTCATGTATAGGTTGAGACTAAATTTAGAAAAATCAGGTCCCATAATGTTCTAAACAGAGATGGACACACACACAAAAAGAAAATGTAACCATTGAACAAAATAAGATTATATTTAGAAACAGAATTTTTTTTCTTTTTTTTGAGACAGTCTCTGTCACCCAGGCTGGAGTGCAGTAGCATGATCACGGCTCACTGCAACCTCCGCCTCCCAGGTTCAAGCGATTCTCCTGCCTCAGCCTCCCAAGAAGCTGGGATTACAGGTGCGTGCCACCAATGCCCAACTAATTTTTTGTATTCTTAGTAGAGACAAGGTTTCACCATGTTGGCCAGGCTGTTGTCAAACTCCTCACCTCAAGTGATCTGCCTGCCTCAGCCACCCAAAGTGCTGAGATTACAGACGTGAGCCACTGCACCTGGCCTAAAAATAGAAATTTTATGTGTGTATATATATCAATAAAAGTATCACTATCACTGTTCTTAAAAAGCCTTGGTTTGGAAGAGAAATTATAATGGAAAACATACCGTAACAGCTCAGTAAAAGACAACTAAGGTAGTCAATTGATTCTCCTATTTACTATCTGTCAAAAGACATTATTTGTAGTAGCTGAATTGAGCTGATGTTCTTCATACCTCAGAAATATTTCACCCATGGGACATTACATAATATTTTCTAGGACTTACACAGTGATAAATACCTGACCAAATGTATAATAAAGAAATCTTTCATTCATACATCTAAAAAAATGAAACAAATTAAAATCATGCAGGATAAAGCTTAGGTATTTTCTACCTGAGAATTTTACTGGATAAAATCTTACAGGACTAGGTTTTTCCTATGTGCTCAAATATTGAAAATTTATCTTTTGTCTCCCGCATGTCTTTCAAACTGAATTTAATTGGTAAATTATTTAAACTATGTGCGTAACACAGTACTTACTTGAAAATTGATCTGAGTGAATGATGAGCATGTAACATTTGAGAGAGAACTACATGCGAATTTTAAGTACTAGGAATAAATTGAAATACTTAGGATATGCTCATTTCCTAAGTATACTTAGGATATACACATTTCCTAAGTATTTCAATTTATTCTTAATACTTAAAATTCACATGGCACTATGGGCTTTTATTTTATAAATATTAAGAACTTAAAGCCTTACTGCATTTCTGCTTCCACCTCAAATCTCTGTATACTGCATTAAGTCATATTCCCAGGAGAGAAAGTACCCACCTTCTATAACTTAAAATTAACACTAGAAATGTTTCCAGTAAAGGAAATAAAAAGAATTATCTGAGTGAAAGAATTCAGTGAAGAACCCCGTAAAAATAGCACTGCCCTCAAAACTGTGCATTATATTGTCTATGAACAAGAAATAAAATGGACATGGACCATCAAAAGTGGGAATTGTGTAGAGCAGTGCTTTTCAAACAAATCACTTTGTTTAAAACAAAGACAATCACTAAAAATGCAGTTCTAACTCAGTAGGTCTGAAACTGGGGCTTTTCTGCACTTGTAACAAGCTTCCAGGTGATGCTGATGCCTCCTGTCCATGGACCATACTTTGAGGAGGAAGGCAGTAGAATACATACATCTTTTTCTTTTTTTTTTTTTCTGCTTTTTTGCCCAGGCTGGAGTGCAGTGGCGCGATCTCGGCTCACTGCAAGCTCCGTCTCTTGAGTTCACGCCATTCTCCTGCCTCAGCCTCCCCAGTAGCTGGGACTACAGGCCCCCGCCACCACGCCCGGCTAATTTTTTGTATTTTTATTAGAGATGGCGTTTCACCGTGTTAGCCAGGATGGTCTCGATCTCCTGACCTCATGATCCGCTCGCCTTGGCCTCCCAAAGTGCTGGGATTACAGGCGTGAGCCACCACGTCCGGCCTAGAATACATACATCTTATCTGGAGGTGCGAAAGCCCAGTGCCAAAAGACCACCAGTTAGGTGTATTGGCTTGCTACAGCAAAAGGAGATTGCGTCCTCTAGGAAAGTGGGCATTTCTGAAAAGGGGAGTTAAAATGAACTTACTACAGAGTTTGTGTTTTCTGCTGGGTGATGTGGGAGAAGGTAAAGAAAACAGAAGTCTGTTCTGAATTCAACGTTGTCAGGAACCAAAGATTACTGGTAGACTAAACATTTTAATAATTTTTATCCAGGGAGCAGGAGGAACAAAGAGGGGCTAAAGTTGATAAAAAAGCAATTGCCAGCCAGGTGCAGTGGCTCATGCCTGTAATCCCAGCACTTTTGGGAGGCTGTGGCAGGAAGATTGCTTGAAGCCAGATGTTCCAGACCATCCTGGCTAACATAGTGAGATTTCATCTCCATTATTTTTTAATTGTTAAAACAAACAAACAAACAAAAAGGCAATTGTCAGTCACTCGTGTTACTGAGGAGTCCATATGAAAACGGACACTGACCCAAGAACAACAGACTATGTTTTACCTCTTGCTCTCTATGGGAAATATGACAATGAGAGAAAGGGTGGGAGAAAATGACCACTTACGACATAGTTTACCCCTCCCTCCGTGTATGATGTGAATCCTATGTTATACATTATAAGACTGTTATACAATCCTATGTTATACAATGTTATACTTCCTGGTATCAAAAAAAACAAACCTTTTTGTGCACAGAATATGAAAAAGGGACTACACAATAAGCAAGAGTCTTCGAGGTATCGGCCAGTACATTAATATTCTTTGGGGAACTACCTATGTTATATGACTCTCATGAAAAACCCACAAGAAAAGCAGAGAGAGAATACAGCAAGCAGACTGCTTTGCACATGGGTAAAGGGCAGTGCTCAGAAATACCATTAAGAAATAATATTACCATTTAGAAGCTTCCTTTAAATGAAAATAACTGTGGATAAATATCCCTTCTAACCACTGCATGAGGCAACGTACTTAGCATATGGTATACGGTATGGGCTTTAGACATGGACTGAGAATCTTGGCTTCACACTTAATATTTATAGGGCTGAGGACAGTTAACTTTTCTAGCTTCAGACTTCTTATCTATAACATGGAGGCAACACTGTTAACTTCGTTTTAAGGAGTAAATAAAATAAAATATGCAAAACATTTAATGTATTAAGTACCTCACAGTTGGCCCTCAATAGCATTTAAAGTGAACATGGTACGAAACCAGATTCAAAATCCCAGTTTACCATTTATTTATTCCACAGATATTTGTTACCATGTGCCAAGCATTGTGTTTAGAAAGAAATGTAATATTTTAAAAGCACCTGGCTTCCTGGAGTTTACAGTCTAGCATAAAGACAATTAATCTGACAACAGAAAGCACAGGATGTTACCAGAACACAGAGCAGAGAGACCTGAAGCAAAGCAGCAGTGTGAGGCAGGGAAGTCTCCTTGGAGGAAGAAAACCCGAAGGAAATGTAAGAGTTCTGAAGGGCTTCTAGTTACAGCTATGTGGAGAAGTCAGTAATTCGTTACTATATAAAACAACTATAAAATTTGGAAAAAAATTACATTAAAAATAACATTTCAGAGCACTGAAAATAGAACAAAGCAGAGAACAAATTAAAAAGCATTCATTCTTGAAAACCACCTAGAAGGCTGAAGTCAGTTTCTAGGGGACCTCCTTGTAGAAAGCATTCATTCTTGAAAATCACCTCGAGGTTGAAGTCAGTTTCTAGGGGACCTCCTTGCCTCAGGCTGCTTCTATCCTACACTCAGCTGCAGTGGTGAAACTACAGTTTGACAAACTTGGGGCTGTCTGCAAAAGCCAGTATCTTTGCTACCAGAAGGGGCAGATCTGATGCGGGATGGGGGGCAAAACTCCAGGTCTTTACCAGCTAAAGCAGCAAATGTGGTGGGAGACAAAAAGGGAAAAACCTTACCTTTGCTCCCTAACGCTATAGTCCAAGTTGGGGCAAGTGGCAGGAGGATCCCTTGAGCCTAGGAGTTCACGGCTACAGTGAGCTATGATCACGCCACTGCACTCCAGCCTGGGTGACAGAGCAAGATTCTGTCTCAAAAAAAAAAAAAAAAAAAAAAAGTAAACTCCGCAAGAAGGAATACTGGAAATTGTTGATATGTAGGTAAATATAAATATAAAAGCCTGTATACTATATACTGTATTTTTAATTTATTTAAAAATCCTAAGATTGGCTTAAGGTAAAAACCATTATTCAGTGTATAACATATATAGATGGACAATACATGACAAAAATAGCACAATGTGGGGTGGAGGGGGATGAAGCTATATGGGAACAAAGTTACCATAATTCACTAGATTAACTGTAAAACTTTTAGATTATGATATGTTCAAGATTCATCCTGTAATCCTTAAAGCAATGCTATCCAACAGAAATACGAGAACCACAAATATAAGTCATATACGTAATTTTTAATTTTCTAGTAATATTTTAAAGGTTTTTTAAAACATGAAACTTTTTTTATTTAATCCAATATATCCAAAGTATGACAACATATAATCAATACAAAAATTATGAATATTTTACATTCCCTATTAAGTCATTGAAATCTGATTTGTATTTCACTTTAGCACACATAAATTCAGACTAGCCATATTTCAAGTGCACAACAGCCACATGTAGCTAGTGGCTACTGCAGTGGGCAGTGCAGAACTAGAGCAACCACTTAAAAAAAAAAAAGATGACTTTAAAAAGAAATTAACATGAATTAAATGAATTAAATGAATTAAATGAATTAAAATGGTACACTCCAAAAATATTTAACACAAATGTAATAGAGGAACAGAAGAAGACAAAAAAGACATGAAATCTATAGAAAATGAAAATCAAAATGGCAGACATAAATCCAACCATACCAAAAATTATATTAAATGTGAATGTACCATTTATATCAAAAGGAAAAGACCATCAGACTGGAGTTTTAAAAGCAAGATTCAGCTGGGTGCGGTGGCTCATGTCTATAATTTCAACACTTTGGGAGGTCAACGTGAGAAGATCATTGAGGCCAGGAGTTCAAGACCAGCCTGGGCACCTAAGCAAGACTCTATCTCCGCAAAAAAAAAAAAAAAAGGCACAGTGGCATGCACCTGTATTCCTAGCTACATGGGAGGCTTAAGTAAGAGAACTGCTTGCATCCAGGAGATAGAGGCTACAGTGAGCTTTGACTGCACCACTGCACTCCAGCCTGAGAAACAAAGTGAGACCTTATCTCAAAAGAGTAAAAGAGAGAAAAAGAAAAAGAGAGAAAGAGAGAGAGAGAAGGAAGGAAGGAAGGAAGGAAGGAAGGAAGGAAGGAAGGAAGGAAGGAAGGAAGGGGAGGGGAGGGGAGGGGAGGGGAGGGAGAGAGAGAGGAAGGGAAAGGAAAACAAAAAATGAAGACTTGACTATATTCTGTCTATAGGAGATATACACTAGATTCAAAGATATAAACAAGTTCAAAACAACCCAGTAACCATAAGAATGCTGCAGTGACTATATTAATATCAAAAAAAAACACTTTAAGACACAAATATTACTAGAGACAAGGAGGGACATTTGATAATGAAAAGTAATGCATTTCATAATGAAAAGCTAAATATGTAAAAAGGAGAGAGAGAAGAATTTTCTGAGCATTAAAGGTCCAGAAGCAAAAGAGGTGCTTTCCTATTTGGTACTCCCCTCTCTCCAGCTGTTCATATCATATTCCCAACTCCTATAAGCACGACCCATGGCAGCAGTCCTATAATTCTCATCTTACCCTGAACATTCAATGTCTTCGAATTCCTATGACTTTGAACATACCCTTGCACTATCCATAACACTGACCTCAATATTTGCATCAGAAACTCCCACTCATCCTTCAAGTTTCAGCTTATCGACAAATCCTTCTCTGAATACTTCACCAAAGTTTGCAAATACCTACAATAAAGCACTCATTGCTCTCCAGCTATCATTTGAATTTCCCTCCAGACTTTCATCCTTTTTATTTTTCCAGTTTGCAGTATCAGGTTCTCTCACAAAATATGTGAATGACACATAATAGGCATTCAGTAAATGCTTGTTAAATGAAGGATAAATGAACAAATGAACAATTGAACACATGTAGGAAGGACCAAGGTTGGTGAAAATGGGAGTTGAAGATTTTTTTCACAATTCATATCAGAGGAATTAAAATAGAATGACCAGGAAGCATTAAACACATGAAAGAATTACTTCAAGCAATAATAACAATAATAATAATAACCAACATTAGAGGAGCATTTACTATGTGTCAGGTAATGTGCTAAGCTAAGTATTTCACATATATTAATTATTTCAATCCTCATAATAACTCCATTATGAAGGACTACTTTTGAGGGGTTTTTTAGACACAAGGTCTCACTCTCTTGCCCAGGCTGGAGTGCAGTGTGGCTCACTGCAGTCTCAATCTCCTGTGCTCAAGCGATCCTCCCAGCTTCGCCTCCCGAGTAGCTAGGACTACAAGAACACACCACCACATCCAGCTATTTTTAAATTTTGTGAAGAGATGTGGTCTCACTTTGTTGCCCAGGCTGGCCTGGAACTCCAGGCCTCAAGTCATCCTCCCACCTCCACCTTCAAAAGTGCTGGGATTATAGGTGTGAGCCCACCATGCCTGGCCTTGAAGGTACTAGTTTTTAGAGATAGTCCAACAGCAAAAAAAAAGTCAATTAAACATTTCACTAAAAGAAGATATACAAATAGTCAATAAGCATATAAAAAGATGTTCAACCTCATTAATCATTATGGAAATACAAATCAAAACCACAAAGATAGGTAACTTCAAACACACTAGAAGGCTATAGTAAAAAAAAAAAAAAAAAAACAGAGAATAACAAATGTTGGCAAAAATGAGAAGAAAGAACCCTCATACTTGCTGGTGGGAATGTAAAATGGTGTATCACTTAGGAAACAATGTGGTGGTCCCTCAAATCGTTAAATACTGAGTGATTATACAATCCATATAATGAGAACAAGTTTTCTTTTAGAAAGAAGGAAAATGTTCTAAAATAGGTGATGGCTAAACAACTCTGAAACTATGTTTAAAAAAACACAGAACTATACAATTTAAATGAGTGAAGTATATGAGATGTGAATTATATCTCAATGAAGTTCTTTTTTTAAAAAACTAACTCATGGACACAGGAAGGGGAACATCACACTCCGGGGACTGTGGTGGGGTGGGGGAGGGGGGAGGGACAGCATTAGGAGATACACCTAATGCTAAATGACGAGTTAATGGGTGCAGCAAAACAACATGGCACATGGATACATATGTAACAAACCTGCACATTGTACACATGTACCCTAAAACCTAAAGTATAATAATAAAAAATAATAAATAATAAAATAAAAAAAACTAACTTAAAAATTTTTTAAGCTTGACCATTATAATATAGTTACTCAGTGACAGAACCAGAATTTGAACCGAGGTTGCCTGATCCTGTGCTCAGGATTCCACAAAGGACTTCATCTATTTATCTCAACCAAAGCAATACATTGTAATATAAGCACTTTGTCTACTGATGTCATATTTCTCAAAAAGTTAAACAGCATGAGAAATTTATAATATTAGATAAAATTACAGGCTAGGCATAGAATTGCCTAGTGGCTCATACCTATAATCTTGGCACTTTGAGAGGCCAAAGTAGGAGGACTGTTTGAACCCAGGAGTTTGGGACCAGCCTGAGCAACATAGCGTGACTCCCATCTCTAAAAAAAAAAAAAAAAAAAAAAAATTTTTAATTAGCCAGGCATGGTGGCAGGCACCTGTTATCCCAGCTACTTGGGAGGCTGAGGTAGGAGGATTGCTTGACCCTGGGAGGTGAGGCTGCAGTGTGCCGAGATCACGCCACTGCACTCTGGCCTGTACAAGAGAACAAGACCCTGTCTTTAGAAAAAAATCTAAAAACAATTGTCTTATTTCTAATTCTGAACTACTTTCTATGCTTTGGTGACATCTATGGTTAAAATTGAAAACTAGCATTAACAGCTAGAAAGAAGCAAAGGATTTTTCCACACAGATTCCATCTTTCTTAGCTTTGCTTTTATTTCACAGAAACAGGAAGTAAAGAAAATCTAATCAGTTAAATTACTCCTCTCTGCTGTCACATCCTAATAAATAACTGTTATCCTTATGTCCTTCAAGGAAGAAATGATACTAGTAGGACAATCATGTATGTTTTTTGATTACGCTGTTAGTAAGTACCTAAAATATTAGGCAAACTAACTCATATAT
The DNA here is from genome assembly GCF_009828535.3 of Hylobates moloch. Classification (NCBI taxonomy): domain Eukaryota; kingdom Metazoa; phylum Chordata; class Mammalia; order Primates; family Hylobatidae; genus Hylobates; species Hylobates moloch. Next base: position 78,895,225 of record NW_026652293.1, read on the forward strand.
AGCACAGCTATGTAGTATGTATAACTGGTAAAACCCAAGATCTCTAACACATTTGAATGTAAGTATTAATTTCCTTTAAGAATAGAATCCAAACAGCTGTTTCTGACCAATATACACTGTGAGAGAACTCCTGTGTACCTCCTTGCCATAAAGAAAGGAAGTTTAACCCCACAGTACACAAACCTCACTGCACAGACAAGAGCCTGATGTCAGAACACCAATACTGAGGGGGGTATAATGTAAACATACAGCAGTAACCTATGGCTGAGGCCGAACCTTAATCATTTCCACCAACCTTTGGAATTCTGCTTTGGATCTCACTGGAACACAGGCTTTTGACAGAGAAATCAGAATATTCCAAAACAAGAAATCACCAATAACAGGCTCTTAAGAGTAAGTCCTATTGTTGTAAAGAGACTGAACAATGAACATAGCAGCAATCAACTCCCAAACTCAGCTACGCTTTATTATATGAGAGGCTCCCGAACTCAGCTGTGCTTTATTATATGAGAGGCTCCCAAACTCAGCTACGCTTTATGATATGAGAGGCTCCCGAACTCAGCTACGCTTTTTAAGAGACTCCCAAACTTAGTTATGCTTTATTATATGAGAGGCTCCCGAGCTTAGCTATACTTTATTATATAAGAGAGACAATTCGGTCACTTGTTGGGTAGAACCTCCTGGAACAAGCAGTCAACAGCAAGAAAGCAATTCCTGCTCCCTCCATTTTAAGACAGAAGGCTCTATTTTTACCACTATCCCCAAGCAACCAATCCAGAACCAAAGACCATGGATCTTTTGGAACAAGGAAAGCTCTAAATATATTAATAATCAAATCCATGAATATAGCCAAAGTCCAAGTGTAGAACATATCATTTTGCTCCATCCTTCAAATGTTTCAATGCTGTCTGAATAGCAACCTCAATACCAACATCTCTCATGCAGTCCAAGTGGAAATGTTCTGTTTTTTCTATTTTCCTTCAGCCTGAGACAAACTGATTCTTCTCAAAGAGTCATTTCAATCATCCTCAAGGGTTCTCTTAAAGTAGACAAGGCAAAACCACTGGCTGTCATGTGCCTCTGAGAAGTTCCACCTTTTTCACAACTGGACAACGTCCACTACTACTGCGCGTGGACCCCCCATGGTTAGACAGGGCAGAGGAACCCACCACAGTCAGACAGGGCAGAGGAACCCACCACAGTCAGACAGGGCAGAGAAACCCAATCACTGCCTCTTTGCTCTGCCACCACCTAGTGAATAAGAGCAAGAAAATCACATGACAAGAGCCTGCAGACGTCAAGACACCTATGTTAGACACCTAAGAGGATAGGGTGGCTCTTAAAACCTGATTTTAAGATTACAAGGTTAGCTAAATATCTGAGGTAGTTTACCAGGAAAAAGAAAAATGTTTAGAGGAAGAACTTGGTCAAGAGCCTTTATGAGAGTGAGGGTTACTATATCTCATCATGTAAGGGGCCTTAGGAACACACCCCAAATTATTGGACAGTCTAGAAAAATACTATTTACTTTAAGATTGGGATGGAAGTATGAGTTGCTCATATATAAATGACAGAAATAAATTAGTTTTTGCAAATTGGGCTTTATAGGTATACTTACATCAATATCCTACTGGTACATGTCTCCATTTCTCTTGATCCTATACTGTTTGGGAACTTTAGTGTTAGCTTCTCAGCTAGCTGATTATTCATTATCAAAGTTTTTTTGTTCCCAACAGCTCACTTACTAATTATATATCAAACCACAAAGCTCTCGAAGTTTCTGCTCCCTCCTTAGCATCCTATTCGGACCATCAGACAGTTTCTGGATCAGAACTGGATATACATCATCAACCCACACTCGACTAATTCAGGATAACTTTCCTATGACCAAAGAACAAACTATTATGCAACATCGGTTTATTTTGATACTTAAGATAACCAGTGCTTTCATATACTCAATGATATGGTTTGGCTCTGCGTCCACACCCAAATTTCAAGTTGAATTATAATCCCCAGTGTTGAAAGAGGGGCCTGGTGGGGCATGACTGAATCACGAGGTACATTTCCCCCTTGCTGTTCTTCTCATGAGACCTGGTTGTTCTCCTGCCAGCCATGTAGAGATGTGCTTGCTTCCTCTTTGTCTTTCACTATGACTGTATGTTTCCCGAGGAAGAAGAAGCCTGCATAGCCTACAGAATCATTAGCTGATGAAAGCTCTTTTCTTTTTAAATTACCCAGTCTCCCGTGTGTCTTTATAGCAGTCTGAGAACTAATACACTCAACAAGTACAAAAACTATGGCTTAACCACAGCAACAATATTTATTTACCAAGCGTGGTTGAAGATACTAAAGGAGTGTGTCACTGTGATCTAAAATTTCTAGAGATTAGGAATCCTTAGAATGGATATGCTCTTTGGAAAACTGTACCATCTATTTGCCTGCTCATGGACCACTGCCAGTCTGTGGCCTGTTAGAAACCTGGCTGCACGACAGGAGGTGAGTAGTGGGCAAGCAAGCATTACCGCCTGAGCTCCACCTCCTGTCAGATCAGCAGCAGCATTAGATTCTCAAAGTAACACAAACCCTACTATGAACTGTGCATGCGAGGGATCTAGGCTGCACACTCCTTGTGAGAATCTAATGATATATGTAATGTGCTTGAATCATCCCAAAACCATCCCCTGTCCTCCAGTCTGTGGAAAAATGATCTTCCAAGAAACCAGTCCTTGGTGCCAAAAAGGTTGGGACTGCTGGTACATCATATATTAGCTCTGTGACCTTCTTAACTATTTCAGATGATACCTTTTGTGCTCTGGGTTGAAAAACCATCTCTGAAGATAAGAGCTATTTTAACACAGCTATCCTAAATTCCTTACTTATCCATCATGGAAAAAAAAAAAAAATGTTTATTATTGCCAGGCCCTCAAGAAGCGAATGGTCTGGTAGGAAAAATATACCTAGACAGATGTAGTCACCCGATGAGTTCTTCTTGCCTGCTGCACAGATAGAGCTGATTCAGAGACAGCAGTATGAATGACAGCAGCGGGGAAAGAGGTTACAAACACAGAGCTAGCCAAGCAAAAGAACAGGAGTTTATTACTCAAATCAGCCTCCCCACAAGCTCGGGGACCAGGGCTTTTCAAGGATAGTTCAGCAGGCAGGAGGACAGGGAATGGGGAATGCTGACTGGTTTGGGATGAAATCATAGGGGTGTAGAAAACAGGCCTTGTGTGTTGAGTCGGCCTCTGGGGTGGGGGCACAAGACTGATTGAGTCATAAAAAAAAAAAAAAAAAAGAAAAGAGGAGAGTAGGGGGGAGGGGAGGGAAGGGGAGGGAGAACAACAACAACAACAAGAAGACTGGTTGAGTCCTGAGTCGTGGGTCTGGGTGGAGTCCGTCAATCACTAGAATGCTAAAGTCTGAAAAACATCTCAAAAGACCAATCTTAGGCTCTACAATAGAGATGTCACCTGTAGGAGCAATTGGGGAAGTTACAAATCTTGTGATCTCTGGAACAATGGCTGGTTATGGTCTAACTATCCCTATATCTTAGCAGAATTTCAGGCTCTTCCCATCATCCCAATCTTATAGGCTTTCATCAATTTTACAAAGGCAGCTTTAGTCCCTGAGCAAGAAGGGAGTTAGTTTTAGGGAGGGAGTATATAAAGTTAAACTATACACTAAATTCTTCCCATGGTTAGCTTGGCCTACACCCAGAAATGAGCAAGGACAGCCTGTGAGGTTAGAAGACGGAGTCAGCCATGCCAGGCTTCTCTGTCATAATCATTGCAAAGCTGGTTTCGTAGCTGAAAATCTATAATAAGATATGGTAAAAGCTACAATAGAGATATGTACAACATGCAGTGGTGATGACCTCTACTTGGTAATAGCTTCACAAATGAAATACTTAGAGTGGTTCTTAAAGGGCAAGAGTTAAACCAGGCTGACAAGGAAAAGCATGTACAAAGGTAAACAGTACATTCAGGGGGCGTAAATAGTATAGAGTGACTGAAGCACAGAGCACAAAGAGGGAAACACTGGGGCTGAGGTTAGTCAGATCGGCAGGAGCCAAAAGGACGAGGAGACTGGAAGAGAAAAACAGAATGAGGTATGCACAATGGAGGAAGAAAAACAGGTGAGAGCATTCACAGAACCCAAAGAAACAGAATTCAAGAACTAGTGATGAGTCTGACAAGAGCTATATAAAATAGACAGTATCAAACAAGATCTAACACCCACCCTCTTTCTACTATTAATAAAAAGACTGATTGCCCAGCGTAATTAGTCATACCATAAAGGAGTAGATAGTTGTAGATTTTCTCTTGAGATTTCAACTGTACACACATTTTTAATATATTTTATCTTATTTGTTTTGAGACAGAGTCTTGCTCTGTCTCCCAGGCTGGAGTGCAGTGGCATGATCTTGGCTCATTGCAACCTCCGCCTCCCGGGTTCAAGCAATTCTCCTGCCTCAGCCTCACAAGTAGCTGGGGCTACAGGCATGTGCCACCACGCCCAGCTAATTTTTTTATATTTTTAGTAGAGACGGGGTTTCACCATGTTGGCCAGGCTGGTCTTGAACTCATGGCCTCAAATGATCCACCTGCCTCGGCCTCCCAAAGTGCTGGGATTACAGGTATGAGCCAACATGCCCAGCCCCATATTTTATTTTTATTTATTTATTTTTGAGGCACAACCTCATTCTGTCACCTGGGCTGGAGTGCAGTGTCATGATCACTGCTCACTGCAGCCTCCACCTTCCGGGCTCAAGCAATTCTCCTGGCTTAGCCTCCCAAGTAGCTGGGACTACAGACGTGTGCCACCATACCTGGCTAATTTTTGTAATTTTTCTTATTTCTTTGTACTTTTGGGTTTTTCCATGTTACCCAAACTGGTCTCGAACTCCTGGGCTCAAGCGATCTGCCGGGCTCAAGCGATCTGCCCGCCTCAGCTTTCCAACAGTGCTGGGACTACAGGCGTGAGCTACCACACCCAGCCTCTCATTTTTAATAGATACTATTGAAAAAAGTACTGTGAAAAAGAAACAAAAATGAAAAAGACACATGCCTATCCTTAAGGACCTTATGTCCTATCAAACTATACAGTAAGCCATACCATTTATGGATTTGTAGCAACATGTCATCCTGTCAACTTTATTACTGAGGCTATGAGATGTATTAACATTGGCTTTCAAATTATTTGTATTAACAAACATAAAATTCAAGCATACAAATTGAGTCTGATCTAAAAATCAGCAAATTATAATTATGAATTTGTTATATTCTCACTGTATCCACGTCCTCAAAACTCTGACATTAGCAAGCCATTAAACAAGACCACTAAGATTACATCAATCTTATACTAAAGTTTTGTGCTAAAATTTTCATCTTTCTCTGTTTTCCCAAAAGAAAAAAAAAGTTAAACATCAAAAGTTATATATTTCACATATATAATCCTAAAAAATGCTCCATTGCTAGGTGACTAATTTTAAGACACTGTTGGCCGGGCGCGGTGGCTCACGCTTGTAATCCCAGCACTTTGGGAGGCCGAGGCGGGCGGATCACGAGGTCAGGAGATCAAGACCACGGTGAAACCCCGTCTCTACTAAAAATACAAAAAAATTAGCCGGGCGCGGTGGCGGGCACCTGTAGTCCCAGCTACTCGGAGAGGCTAAGGCAGGAGAATGGCGTGAACCCGGGAGGCGGAGCTTGCAGTGAGCCGAGATCGCGCCCCTGCACTCCAGCCTGGGTGACAGAGCGAGACTCCATCTCAAAAAAAAAAAAAAAAAAGACACTGTCATCAGTTTAAGAGGTCATTCGTTCATTTATTCATCTAACATTTATTTACCCACATACTGCGATAGGCAGTAAGGAATAAGCACAGAACAGAAACAGTGCCTGCCTTCACAAAGCTCAGTCTAGCAGGATAGTAATTTAAGACACTGAAACAGTATATAAGTGCCTTTTACAAATATTCTTTGCAGCTACACCAGCTACTACTTGCATTTCAACATTTTATTTCAAAGCCATTATTTATTTGTTTTTTTATTTTTTTTTGAAATGGTGTCTTGTTAGGTTGCCCAGGCTGGTCTCAAACTCCTGGGCTCAAGCAGTCCTCCCGCCCGAGCCTCCCAAGTAACTGGGATTACCAGCACATGCCACTGTGTCTGGCTCCAAAACCATTTTTTAAAATTATTTCAGTGTTAAGACAACTTTAAGAAACAATATCATGGTTGGTATCAGTCATTGATTGTGCTATTTTATTACTTCAATCTTTTGATGCAGTATAGTTTCCTGGCCATTTCCAATAGAAAATTCCTTGCCCCTTTCAGGATACTGCAGTTGAGATACAACACTTGAGATATTTTTCTAAGAGAAAACAAAACAAACAAAGCAGCCGACAGAAACAATAACAGCCATGTAATAAAAGACCCAATGTACTTTATTATCCTAGGCAAACAAAAAAAAAACCACTATGAATTATACAGTATACAAATATGTTTTCTTTGGAAAACACTGAAAAATAGAAAGATTCACGTGGAAAGAAATTACTTTATTCCTACCACTGTCTTTTTCAGACACATTCAAAATTCATAAAATTCACAAAATCTGAAGCTCATAAATCAAAAGAAACTGGTCATACATCATGAACACAATATTAACTTTTTAAAAAGTATTTGAGGCAGCTGAACATCATCACAGTATCTTAAGACTCATACTTCCTTAGATTAATTCAATGATCACTTTCAAAGCAAAGCTTTTTATGAAAGCTAAAATAAAATTTCTAGGTAACCAAGGAGAGTCTTTCAAATGGAAAAAAGCGGACAATATTAAACTCTAAAAAATAAGGCCCAGGCATGGTGGCTCACACCTATAAATCTCAGCACTTTGGGAAGCCAGGGCAGGAGTATCTCTTGAGCCCATGAGTTCAAGACCAGCCTGGGCAACACAGTAAGACCCCATCTGTATTTAAACTTTTTTTTTTTTTTTTTTTTTTTTTGAGACAGAGTCTTGCTCTGTGGCCCAGGCTGGAGTGCAGTGGTGCAATCTAAGCTTACTGCAACCTCCGCCCCCTAGATTTAAGATACTCTCCTGCCTCAGCCTCCCAAGTAGCTGGATTATAAGCATGTGCCACCATGCCTGGCTAATTTTTGTATTTTTAGTAGAGATGGGGTTTCGCCATGCTGGCGAGGCTAGTGTTGAACTCCTGACCTCAGGTGATCTGCCCACCTTGGCCTCCCAAAGTGCTAGGATTACAGGCATGAGCCACCGTGCCCAGGCTTAAATTTTTGAAAATAAAAAATAAGGTATGTAATAATCATATAAAGTTCTAAAATATCCAGTAGCAATGTTTTTAAATCCCAATAATTCAGGTACTTCTTTTTTTTTTTTTTTTTTTTTGAGACAATTTCACTCTTGTTGCCCAGACTGGAGTGCAATGGCACAATCTCGGCTCACCACAACATCCGCCTCCCGGGTTCAAGTGATTCTCTTGCCTCAGGCTCCCGAGTAGCTGGGATTACAGGCATGTGCCACCACGCCCGGCTAATTTTGTATTTTTAATAAAGACGGGGTTTCTTCATGTTGGTCAGGCTGGTCTCGAACTCCCAACCTCAGGTGATCCGCCGTCCCAACCTCCCAAAGTGCTGGGATTACAGGCGTGGGCCACCATGCCCAGCCTCAAATACTATTTTAAGATTACTCATTCATAATACATTGTAGTCTAAAATAAGAATAACCTCTCTAAACAGTACCTATTACCTTCATCCTCTCTTTTTCCAATATAATGGCAAAAGACAGAGTTGTGATATTTTTACTGTAATCACAGAAACATCAATTCAACATATATAAGATTAGCATATCAAACATTTCAGCAAAAATCAAAATACAGATGTTTCTTCATCCTGATGAACAAATTTATTATTAAACTGGCCAACTATTTTCCAAATTTATAAAAGACCATAAAAAAATGTGAGGCAAAACTGTTGAAACCAGTTAAAGTGAGTCTCGATCAGCTAAAATGATTAACAATGCCATCTTAAAGATGACACCATATCTGAGCACGTGATACCCCTGCGATTTCGGGGCACAAATCCCTCTATCCATCAAACTAAATAGAAGGGTTAGAGAGGTTAATCGAGACAGAGTGTCTGTAATAGACTTCTGCATTTCATTCTCCACTCAATATACTCCAACCATCATTGAATTATTTGTTATGTTCTTATGAATCAATGCTCCCTTCACAGTCAAGATAGAGGCTAGAAGCCACTGTGTGAAGTAATAAAGCTTACCTTTGCAAATCCTCATCAAGCTTATCTGATGATTAAGTCTATGTGAGGCTTCATAAACAACTGAAGTGCAATCACAACTTTAATTAGAAGCTCAAATGGCACTGCTAAACACCTAAATAAAACATGAGCAAGTACAATAGCCACCTGCAAAGAGCAACGCCATTCTCCAGCCTCCATTTACTATAAAGAGATTTTTCTCTATTCAGCTGCACAATTACTTGGGCTATATGAGCTCTGGCCTAGCAATAGCAGTCAATAATTTAAAATCATGAAAATAAATTTTCAATCTATACTTAAGCTCTATTATGCGCTGGTGGCAGTCAAAAATGTCACAGACTGAATAAAAATGAAGCTCACTCATTTGCTAGGCTGGCACTCCATTCTACCCTAATTCTCCATTAAGAGTCACCATTAAAAACAAAACTCCTATGGCAAACTGCTGATAAACCAATTTACTCTATTTGTGGCTGATTAAGGGTGACCCTGGACTACATGGCTTTTTTAGTTCCTCCCTGACTAATGGGAAATTACTAGAAGAGTAAGGACTACACAGAGCTAGTTGCACAAGTTACAGCTGGCTAGGTGCCGTGGCTTAGCCTGTTACCCCAGCACTTTGGGAGGCCTTGGTAGGAGGACTGCTTTAGGCCAGGAGTTTGAGACCAGCCTGGACAACACAGGAAGGCCCTGTGTCTTTAAAAAAAAAAAAAAAAATTAATTAGCCAGGCATGATGGCACATGCCTGTAGCCCCAAGTACTCGGGAAGCTGAGGCAGGAGGATTGCTTGAGCCCAGGAATTAAATGAGATGGCATTAGTGATGGTTGCACATACCAAGAAAAATACATCCCAGTTTCCTTCTTTACTCCCTATTTTAAACATATATCCTATCTTCCTAGTTCATCTCCTCTGGTCTCTCCTCCTATGAGATATGGATAATGTATTCCCTATCCTTGCTGCCTTCTAACAGTAATACAAGAGAAGGTATAATCAGTGGTAAGAACATTTAACTAGGAAATAACCCAGAAGTCCACTGACAGAAAAACTGATAAAGTGTGGTCTATGCTATACCATAGAATATCACAAAGCGGTGAAAATTAATAACTAATGCTATGTGCAATAACACAGATACATACTGAAAATGTAATGCTGAGCATTTTTAAATTTTATAAGACTACATTCAGCAATGATACCATTTATAGGGCTCAAAAAACAAGAAATATACATCTGTGTTCAAGCACACATACATTTGTGACAAGCATAGAAAACACATACAAAGCATATGAAACATCTCAGATACCCTGATTCAAAGTCAAGGGTCTCACAGAAATTTATTCAGGTTTGGCTGCACACCTGACTTGGAATGTATACTGCTATACATATGGACACACCCAACACAGCCAACCTAGTGCTGTTCTAATGCTGCTCACCTTTAAAATAAAGCCAGCCAACATGCCACCCTCCATTTTAAATTCAAATCACAATGATAGCTGTAAGTGGAAATTTTTTTGCTTTTTGTTATAAAAGCTTTACACATACGCTGACAGCCACTGCTGCTGAGGTCAGCAGCACCACGGCAGCTGTGAAAGGTTAGCAGTTTTGTTTTTGTCTGTTGAGGCCTTGGCTCAAGATCCCATCTGTGCTGACTTCAGACTGAAGGGAACACATTTCCTCCAGCCTGAAAACTGAAACATATGCTGCAATAATTAGAGCTTCCTTGAGTCAGTTCAGCTGAACCCAGGATGCTGAGACTCATAACCTGTGAGCACACTAGGAGACTTCACATACGGCACCCACCTGCTAGACAAAGAAACACATGAAGACATGGCCACAAGGCCTCTGTATCCAAAAAGACAGAAGTAAGTCCCATCATCTATATGTATTATGTCTGCATCTGCTTGCAGACTCTTGCTCCTGCTAAAAAGTAGAGTGAGGAGTTTGCAAGTTAAAGAGACAGAACTAAGTCAATGAAACTGCAGCATTTACAAAGCCCCTGCAAGCACTTGACCTCTGCGTCCTCTTTACTTGATCTAGACTTGTGCTCCCCAATACTGGCCACATTTGGCTAGTTAATGAAAATTCAATAAAATTGAAAATCAACTTCCTCGGTCACACTAGCCACATTTCAAGTGATCAATAACCACGTATGACTACTGGCTGATTACTATACTGGACAGAACAAGTATAAAACCTTTCTGTCATTACAGAAAGTGCTTTGGGCAGTCCTGACTTAGACACTAATCCACTTTTTTACTTTTATTATGTTGACACATAATAATCGTAAACATTTATGAGGTACAGCATGTTTTTTTTTAGACGGGATCTTACTCTGTCACTCAGGCTGAAGCGCAATAGTGCAATCACGGCTCACTACAACCTCAACCTCCCAGACTCAAGTCATCCTCCCACCTCAGCCTCCCAAGTAGCTGGGACTACAGGTGTGCACCACCACACCTGGCTAATTTTTATATTTTTTGCAGAGATGGGGTTTCAACATGTGGCCCAGGCTGGTCTCAAACTCCTGGACTCAAGTGATCTGCTCATTTCTGCCTCCCAAAGTTTTGGGATTACAGGGATGAGCCACCATGCCTGGCCACACAGTATGATATTTTTACAGATATACACAATGTGTAATGATCAAATCAGAGTAAATTAGCATATCCACCACCTCAAACATTTATCGTTTATTTGTGTTGGTAACACTCAAAATCTGCCTTTCTAGCTACTGGAAAATATACAATAAGTTGTGGTTAATAGACACTAATCCACTTTTAAAACAAAACCAAAACCTCCACCAGCATGCTGAACATCAAAATCCCAGAGTTAGCCAGAAAATGTCAAGGATTAGTCACCCAGCACAATTAATCTGAGATGGTCCACAGGCTTCGATGGTTGAGGCTTCTCTCAAGTGGTGTCTTTATTTCAGTGTTTACTGTCGCACAGTGATTAAAAGAATGGACTCTAAGGCCAGGTGCAGTGGTTCACGCCTGTAATCTCAGCACTTTGGGACGCCAAGGCAGGCAGATCACGAGGTCAGGAGATCGAGACCATCCTGGCTAACACGGTGAAACCCCATCTCTACCAAAAATACAAAAAAAATTAGCCGGGCATGGTGGTGGGCGCCTGTAGTCCCAGCTACTCGGGAGGCTCAGGCAGGAGAATGGCGTGAACCCGGGAGGCGGAGCTTGCAGTGAGCCCAGATCGTGCCACTGCACTCCAGCCTCTGTCTCAAAAAAAAAAAAAAGAAAGAAAAAAGAATGGACTCTGAAATTAGACGGTTTGAGCCCGAATCTCTGCAACAGTCTGTTAATTATTCAAACTCTCTCATTCTCCTATAGGTTAAAATGGGATTTTTTTTTTTTTTTTTTAAATAGAGACAACATTTTGCCACGTTGCCCAGGAGCTTGAACTCCCAGGCTCAAGCAATCCGCCTGCCTCAGCTTCCCAAAGCGCTGGGACTACAGGTGTGAGCCACCGCGCCCAGCCAAAATGGGGATACTAATAATATCTACCTCATAGATTTGTTTAAAAATTAAATGATACAATGTTTGTAAATCTATTAGTACCATGCTTGGTATAGAGTAAGAGCTCTATAATTATTAGCTATTAACTATTATTATCTTTGCCAAAAGGAAGGAGAAGAAAAGCATGAGGCTGAATTTCTGAATTTTGCCCATTAAAAAATTTTGGAGCTCTGGTACAGATGCACTATGAGAGAAAATCAACACACATGATCTGTTTCATCTTCAGCCTTGTAGTTTAATAATTTCCTTTCTCACCTTTAAAAAGCCTGTCCTTGCCTTTTCGCTCTTCTCATAAGTCTCTCTTCAGTGCACCGTATCCATAGTGCTACGTGTTAGGCACTATTCAAAGCACATGACATGTACCAGCTTAATAAATTCTCACAACAATCCTACAAGGTAGATACTCAATGTGCCTGTTTATTTTCAAGTGAAAAAACGGAGACACTTAGAGGTTAGGTAACTAGTGCAGGATCACATAGCTAGTAAGTGGCAGTGTCACTGGATCCAAATGCAGGCAGTCTGGATGGAGAATCTCTGCTCCATCACAGCCATCGTGCAAAATTGCTTCAATATGCAGCAGTCCTCCCCTCAAAACAAACAAACAAAACCTTTCCCAAGCTATCGACCTGGTAATATTATTGTAGTTTATTTAATTAGATTGGCAGGACAGGCAAGGAGAAGTCTCTTGGGACTTGGATGTGACAGCAGCTCTCATTGTCCTGTCTTCTGACTAAATCCCCTGGGGGATGCAGATGGAATAAAACTCTGCTATTTGGAAGGGTTGGCATTGCCCCCTGGGAGGTCTGGAAATTTATGAGGATAGTTTGGTTTTCACAATAATTGGAGGCACCATCAGGATTCACTCTGAAGGAGACAAAGGTGCTTATATCCCACATTATCTGTCACAATCACATACAACTTTCAAATGTCCACTTCAGACATTTAGGTCTACATTGTAACTGCTGATTATGTATAAGAAGCAATTCTTATATTGTTCTAGTGTATTTAATATAGTTCTAAGATTGCAACCACCAGGTAAAATGAAAGAAACTGGTACTTTTGTCTTCAAAACCTTACCAGGAGTTGTTCATCATTTGAGACTATAGGGTCATGCTATTTGAATCCCAAAGACAACACAGCTGTATCCGTCTCCAATTAGAGCCACACATTCACAGTAATGCTGCGCCATGGCCTCTCCTAGTGCCTAAATATTTATATAAAACAATGTCCTAGGCAGCTGAGGCTGCCATAACAGAATACCACAAATTGGGTGGCTTATATGCAACAAAAATCTATTTTTCGGCTGGACATGGTGGCTTGTGCCCATAATACCAGCACTTTGGGAGGCTGAGGCAGGCGGATCACCTGAGGTCAGGAGTTCAAGACCAGCCTGGCCAACATGGTGAAACCTCGTCTCTACTAAAAATACAAAAATTAGCCGGGCATGGTGGCAAGCGCCTGTAATCCCAACTACTCAGGAGGCTGAGGCAGGAAAATCACTTGAACCTGGGAGGCAGAGGTTGCAGTGAGCCGATACACACACACACACACACACACACACACACACACACATACATACACACACACACACACATACATACATACATACATATATATTTTTTCACTGTTGAGGAGGCTGGGAAATCCAACAATCAAAGCGTCTGCATATTCAGCGTCTGAGAGCTCACTGCTCAGTGTAAATGAGGAAACCTGAGGGCAGGTTTCCTCATTTACAGATGGTGTTGCTGTGTCCTCACATGGCAGAAGGGGAAGTCAGCTCCCTTGTGCCTCTTTTATGAGGACGCTAATCCCATTCATGAGGACTCTGCCTTCCTGAGCTAATTACCTCCCCGAAGCACCACCTCTTACTATTATCATCTTAGGGATTAAGATCACACAGCATATAAATTTTGGAAGGACACAAACACTCTGACCATAACAGGTAACAGACACCATTTTATGATAAATAACTTTCCATTTATTTCTTCTTCATATTTTCATTGGGTCATTATATTGCTATTTTGAAATTGCGCATATAAATAGTTATATATTATCTAAGCCTCTCCAGGATAGCATTTGTGTGTGTGCGCGTGCATTGGCATGTGTGTTTCAAAATACACGTTTATAAAAAGGGGTTTTGTGCTTAATAGGGCTGATGTCCTCTGCTCGGCATCTCTGGGAAAGAATTGGTCCACAGAATAAGCTGTTGCTCTTTCCTATCAATATTTTACTATACAGGAAAATCAGAGCTACATGTCCTTAACACCAGCTTTCTGACTGCCCAGAAGTACTGATAAACAGAGAGAAAAATGAAATTTATCAGTTCTCCATCAAGTTCTGGCCTCTCCCCATCCTAATCCCTATCTCAGAAGCAAGTCTTTTTTTTTTTTTTTTTGAGATGGAGTCTCGCTCTCTCACCCAGGCTGGAGCGTAGTGGTGCTATCTTAGCTCGCTGCAAACTCTGCCTCCCGGGTTCATGCGATTCTCCTGTCTCAGCCTCCTGAGTAGCTGGGATTACAGGTGCCTGCCACCACGCCTGGATAATTTTTGTATTTTTAGTAGAGACAGCGTTTCACCATGTTAGCCAGGTTGGTCTCGAACTCCTGACCTCAAATGATCTGCCCGCTTCGGTCTCCCAAAGTGTGGGGATTACAGGCGTGAGCCACCGCGCCCAGCCAAGTCTTTAAAGTATAAAACCTTAAGGTACGGAAGCCACTATCCTGTCTCTTCCCCTTGTCACCTCTCCCTGGCTGAGCCAACTTGCTTTGCATTAACTACCCTTCTCACACATCTCCAAGAGCCTGCAGAAAAGGTCTATGATCTCGGCTTGTTACTATCAAATCATCTCGAACCTCTCAGCATCTTTACCTACTCATAAGTAAGGAAACTCACAATTCCTTGAGTAGTTCCTGTAGCCCTCTCCCAGCCTGAGTGGCTCTCCTGGTGTTGCCGATGCTAATCAAAGACTAAACACAGGACTGCTGTCTCTCTCATTTCTCTGACCTAGCTGGCATATCTTTACTTTCTTCCCTCTTGGCTTCTAATGAAGACAAAACTGCATTGCCTAATTATCCTTTAGAAAGAAAACCTTAACATTCTTTAATACTTGATCTCTTTTCAATGCCTTCTATTTGTTTCTGTAATTCAGCTAAAAATAGTTCAGCCATTGAAAAAAATAGATTCCAATAAAACATATTGAATGACAACTATTTAATGTGTTAAAAAGAATACTACCTGATTTTTTTTTTTTTTCAGTAAACTAAAAGGCTTCCTGAATTTGCAGCATTCTTAAATTGAATTAAGAAGTGGAAAGACAATTTGGGTGGCCGAGGCAGGTGGATCACCTGATGTCAGGAGTTCAAGACCAGCCTGGCCAACATGATGAAACCCCATCTCTACTAAAAATACAAAAAATTGGCTGGGCGTGGTGGCCGGCACCTGCAATCCCAGCTACTCGGGAGGCTGAGGCAGGAGAATGGCTTGAACTCGGGAGGCGGAGGTTGCTTGGAGCCGAGATCACACCATTGCACTCCAGCCTGAGCAATAAGAGTGAGACTCCGTCTCAAAAAAAAAAAAAAAAAAAAAAAGAAGTGGGAAGAAAAGGAGAAGAGATTAATATAGTAGCAGTTTTTAAATGTTGGTCTGTACCAGATCTTCCTAATTACCTAATAAGGAAGGTTAGCCATCATTGATAGGTTGAAGAAATCAATGCAGAGAGGTTAAACAGTTTGCTCAAGGTCATGTATAGACACCTCCACCCTCACCCTCAACCAGTGCTAGGACTACAACCCACATTTGTCTAATTCTATTACATCATGCTACCACTCTACAGTAATTATAATCAGTGCTAACTTCGTACCAAGAACTGTGCTAAGTATCTCATTTAGTCTTTATAATAACCCTGTGACGTAGGTACCAAATTTAGCTTCATTTTACAAAGGAGAAAACTGGGCACAGAAAGAAAGTTAGGTTGCCCAAAGTCACACAGTAAATAGTCCAACTTATATTCAAATCCAGGAACCTGACTCCAGAACCTATGCCCTTAATCATTAGGCTGCACTCTCGGATAGAATTAAAATCCACCAGGCAAAAAATGAGTAAACAGCGAATTTTTATCAGTAAAGATTACTGAGGAAATTACAACAGCTCTATTCCCAACAGAATGATTTAACAATAGCTATGTTCATGAGGATGCATGACATAGTTTGAATATACATCCCCACCAAATCTCATGTTGAATTCTAATCCCCAGTGTTGGAGGTGGGGCCTGCAGGGAGGTGTTTGGGTCATGGGGGAGAATCTCTCATGGCCCAGTGCTGTGCTCATGATAAGATATGCTCATATGCTCATTTCAAAGTGTGTGATGCCCCACCCCCACACACTAGCTCCTGCTTCCTCCATGTGACAGGCCAGCTCCGCTTTGCCTTCTACCACGATTGTAAGCTCCCTGAGACCTCATCAGAAACCAAGCAGATGCCAGGCGCCACACATGCTTCTTATACAGGCTGCAGAACTGTGAGCCAAGGAAACCTCTTATCTTTATAAATTGTCCAGCCTCAGGTACTTCTTTATAGCAACACAACAGCCTAATACAATGCACTAGCAAATCAAAGTGGGATTTTTGTTTAGTCTACAAGTGATTAAAACTCTGAAAAAACAAAACCATTAACCTTACGAATTAAATATCTTCTTCTGATGTGCTAATGTAATATTGAACATTAAGTGATTGGAAAGCAATTCCCCAAAATTTCTGTCTGTGGGTGGAAAGAGGGGTGGTATATAACAGCACAACACAGAAATGTATCCCTACATGTGCCTGGTTGAAAATTCATTTTCTCTTTGGAATCCAGGCTCCTCCTACCCCTAAAGCAGTCAGAGAGACATAGCTACCAAATGCAAAACAGAATGCAGTCTTTAGAGAGAGACCACCAGGGCTGAGATATCACCCACTGTTATTTACAAATAAAGCCAGCAATGAGAAATGGGACAGACATATCAGAGGAAATCAAAAGAGTCATTTTTAAATGTTAAAGATTTTTCTTGGAAAATATGAAAGGAGAAACTAAGAACATGATCTGGTAAGTTAGCAAAGCCCTGAGGCAAGCATCAGACATCCCAGATCAGCCACATGGGACACAGAGGAGGGTCCACATAGAACCAAAGCCTGTCTCTTCACAAGGTTAAGGTTTGAGTTTCCTAGCGGAAGAAAGAAGAGATTTAGAATGCATGGTGTCATGTAAATCTCTCTCACTTTCATTATTTTTAAGGCTTTTATGTATATATTTTAACTGCATACTATATGTGTAAAATATATATATTCATATACACATAAATGCACACACACACACACAACTATATATGTAAAAATAAACGTACAACTGATTCAGGTAAATCATACCAGGAAACTGAAGCCAGTTTTGGTTTTTTTGTTAGTTTTTTTTTTTTTTTTTGAGATGGAGTCTTGCTCTGTCGCCCAGACCAGAGTGCAGTGGCATGCTATCGGCTCACAGCAACCTCTGCCTCCTGGGTTCAAGTGATTCTCCTGCCTTAGCCTCTGAGTAGCTGGAATTACAGGCACACACAACCAGGCCCAGCTAATTTTTGTATTTTTAGTAGAGATGACGTTTCACCATGTTGGCCAGGCTGGTCTTGAACTCCTGACCTCAGGCGATCCACCCGCCTTGGCCTTCCAAAGTCCTGGGATTACAGGTGTCAGCCACTGCGCCCGGCTGGAGCCAGGTTTTTGACATTCACATTGGGTAAATCCTGGTGAGCAGAACAGCACCCATCACAAAATATTGCCTTAATTTAAAGCTATTCCAGCTTAGGTTTGTTTCATATTACTGTAATGAAGAAAATAGCCAAAAGATGACAATAAAACTAACAAACCCCTGGAACTGTTAACAGAGATACACTGTCAACAATTTTTCTACAAAAACTGCCATGTCAGCTTCAGTGATCTTTTCTTCTCTGAACTGTGATAGCATTTACCTTCTCTAGGCTTAGGACCCACAGGTGCAAAGGGAAAGGCAGGTGTTGTGGGCTCACCCCCCACTTCTAATACAACAGCAATAATAAAGATCAAATGTACATCGTACTTACCATGTCCCAGACTGTTTTTAAACGCTTTCACTAATCCATTATTTTTAATCCTCACAACAATCCCATTATTAGTCCATGTACTAATAAGGAAATTGACCCAGAGTTGAGGTAAATAGTCCCAGGTCATAAAGCTAGTTCATAGAACTAGATCTAGAACCCTGGCCTCCAGCACTAAAAATTAAATAAATAAATAAATAAATAATCTTTGCTCACTTCTTTTTTAAAGACCAGTGAACTATGCTCAGCCCAGGCTAGACTCAAACTATTGGGCTCAAGTGATCCTCCTGCCTCAGCCTCCCAAGTAGCCAGGACTACAGGCACACACTATCATGCCCAACTTTCACCATTTTTTCACCCTTTTGGTTCAGTTTAAGATTTCATTTAGAGAAAAGGGGTTTTATACCATTTAAAATAGAAACATTGAGCACCACTAGTCTATATAGTTTATTTGTCTATTATCACTCAAACTCTGATATCATTTTTATGGTGTTCTGGCTGCACTGTTTAATTCTGTTAGTTAACTTTCTGTATGTTATGTCTTGAACTGCATACATGTACGTATAAACTCCCACACGTAAGTACACTAGACTGGAAGTTCTTAGAGAACTTATATTCTTTGTATTAGGTTGGTGCAAAAGGAACTGTGGGTTTTGCCATTAAAAGTAATTAATATCTCCTATGTTGCGTATAGTACAATGCATTCACATATAAATTTTTTGAGAAATAAGCCTGATTTAATTGTTCAAATAAATGTTCATCCTGGGGAAAATAATTTTAGTTTAAACTATGCTACTGATAATAAAAAACAATCCTTAAGAACATCATATGAGACAGCAGTTCTGCCCAACCCACTCCCAATTTGTTATCCATGCGGTGTCACTAATCAATTTATAGGTTGGAACGAGAAAAAAGTTTTACATTACAGAACTAATAAAGCATACTTTCCCTGCAGAGGGACCACTACTGTGACTTACAGGTTCTAATTAAGCTTTTTTCTTTGAAGCTTAGTATTCAAATCTGCATTCTTACTTGATTAGTATTCACCACCATTATTTTTATGCAGATCACATGAAAAATGAACCCTATGTGCCAGAATAACTTGCAAGAAATTACTATTCATCAGCATGAATCAACGAGCCCACAATTAGAACACTGTCCACTGGGAAAAGTAAAAAAAAAAAAAAAAAAAAACCTTTTACTAAGGTCATATAAAATGAAAGGGGGAAAATAAAGAATTCATTTTTGCATTGAAAATCATACAAATGTTTTCAGCAGAAAATTACTATGACTATTATTGGGGCTCAGAAAATGATATCCCAAAGTCTGACGCTTTCCTATGGTGGGCACTTTTGAATTTTAAAAAAACAGAAGACCTTAGAAGCTGCCTCAGAACCAAGGACTCTGTAACCTTCTCTTGTTTCTCTCCAACTCCCAAAGCACAGAGAGGGGCTCTCTCTGGAATTTCCTTATCAGACTAAGGAAACTTTTTCCTTAAGAAATGCAATTCTCTTAAACCTCCTCCCTAGAAATCTCATTAAATTACCAGGAAAGATTAACCTGAGAAGAAAAGAAACTATAATAAGTCATCACCAGGACCAGACAGACCTTTCGTCTGTTCTTCAGAGGGCAGCTTTGAGACATTACCCAAGAGACTTTAACTGCATAATACGACAACCTCTGTTCACCCTACAGTTCCTCCCTCAACTTCCCATAACTTGTGGGTCCCATTCAGCCTCCAAAGGGAACCATTGACAAACTACTGTCTGCTCCTTGGATCCATTAAACTCTCCTAAAAGTCACTAACCCCCAAAATAGCCTACATTCCCCCGTCTCCCTGACCCCTAGAAAGAGGGTGCCATTTAAGCTGTGGCTATCTGGCCTGCCTGTCACAGCCCAACAGGTTCTTCTTACCCACTGCCCAGAAAAGCCAATACACAGAGAACAGTAGGGGTGTTGCAGCAGAGAAAGAGTTTAATTACTGCAACGCGGCTGAGTGGAAGGAGTAGAGCTATCTCTCAAATCCACCTCCTCGAAAGCTTGGAGCCCAGGGTTTTTAAGAATAATTTGGCAAGCTGAGGGCTAGGGAATGTATGCTACTGATTGGTTGGAGATGAAATCACTGGAGTGTTGGAACTGCCTTCACGTGCTGAGTCAGTTTCTAGGTGGGGGTCACAGGACGAGTTGAGTCAGTTCCTTGGTATAAGTCACGGTCCAGATGGCATCAGTCAGTTTACCAGAATGCAAAGGTCTGAAAAATAATCTCAAAAGCCAATATTAGGGTTTACAATGGTGATGTTATCTCAAATCTTGTGACCTCCAGCAGTAACCAAGCTAGGGAACGATGGCTGGTTATCTCTTCTTCACTGTGCTTATTGCTTAGCAGAATTCAGGCCCTTATCATAATTCTAATCTTGTTGCCCTTCATTAGTTTTATTAAGGCAGTTTCAGTTCCCAAGCAAGGAGGGGACCAGTTTCAGAAAGGGACTATTATCATCCTTGCTTAAAGTTAAACTGTAAACTAAACTCCTTTTTACTTAGCTTGACCTACCCCCAGGAATGAGCAGACAGTTGGCTTGTGGGATCAGAAGCAAGATAAGGTCAGCTGTGCTGGATTTCTCTAACCATCATAACCTTTGCAAGGCGGGTTCAGTTCTCTGAGTCTCATATATCGCATGGCTCCTGTGCTTATGCACATTAATACATTTATATGCCTTTTCCCCTGTTCATCAGTCTAATGTCAGGTCATTTCAGCACATTCAAATTTCAGAGGCAGAAGGGGAGGAAAAATTATCTTCACCCCTATACTGACTAAGACCAAAAACCAACAGACGTTCTGCCACATGCTACAAGAGGGATAAACTGACAAATATTATATGGTTCCACTTATATGAAACATGAAGAGAAAGGAGAGTGAAGGTTCCCTTTTCCCCCTCTGCCACAGGGGGAGTGGCTCACTTCTTCAGCGCCCTGCTGCTCACACCTCTAGGGGGAGCATACAGATGGGCACGCTGTGGGGCTCGGACCCCATGGCGGTGTCTAGAGGTGAATGTTTAGAGCTCCTGAAGCCCCAGTGGGCATGTGTTACAGGGTGCTCTTTTAATCTAGCCGTCTGTAGGCAGCTTGTGTTAGTCAGCTCAATTAGACCCCCTTCCTTATCACAAGGACAAAGGGATTTCTGTATCCTGGGGTTTCTTGCCTTGGTGTACTGGAAGAATCAGATCACATGTGGGCTTGGCGAATAAGTGCAAGGTTTTATTGAGTAAAGTAGCTCTCGGCAGATGGGGGAGCAAGAAGGGAGACGGTTTTCTCCTGGAGTCGGGCGCTCGGTGACCTGGGCTCTCCTCCAACCGTCCCAGCCAAACTCCGCGTCATTCTGCTGGTCGATGGCCTCCTAGCGTGCTGGCATCTGTTGGTGTGCTCTTCTGCCTGCAGGGTCCCCTTTGTCAGGCCTCTGAGCCCAAGCTAAGCCATGATATCCCCTGTGACCTGCACCTATACATCCAGATGGCCTGAAGCAACTGAAGAACCACGAAAGAAGTGAAAACAGCCAGTTCCTGCCTTAACTGATGACATTCCACCATTGTGATTTGTTCCTGCCCCACCCCAACTGATCAATTGACTTTGTGACAATACGCCCTCCCCGCCCTTGTGATAATGGACTTTGTGATATTCCTCTGCCCTTGAGAATATAATATCCTCCCCACACTTGAGAATCTACTTTGTAAGATCCACCAGCGCAAAAATTGCTCCTAACTCCACCACCTGTCCCTGTAAGAACTATAGATAAGTTCTTATAGGGATAAACCTGTAAGATAAACCTATAAGAACTAATGATAATCTCCCCACCCTTTGCTGACTCTCTTTTCAGACTCAGCCCACCTGCACCCAGGTGATTAAAAAGCTTTATTGCTCACACAAAGCCTGTTTGGTGGTCTCTTCACACAGACACGTGTGACACCCTCCACATCCTCCTGATGTCCAGCCACTTGTCTTCTTCCACCAATGTGTTCCTCTCACCCTCCAGCTGCTTCTGTCTGTGCCTTGCTAGGGTCTCGGGTTTTTACAGGCCCAGGATGGGGGCGCAGTAGACCAGGGTGGTCTTGGAAAATGCAACATTTGGGCACAAAGGTAGAAGTGCCTGTCCTCACCTAGGTCTGTGGGGGTAGCGCCCTAGCCAGGGACCATGCCCTCCTCTAGCCAGCACTTCCCTTACCCCCTTCTTTATTATTTAAAGGGACCATACTCTTCCCTTCCAAGCACACCTGTATAACAGTCAGTGGTGGCACTGGATTCTCATAGGACCACTAACCCTATTGTGAACTGCACATGGCAGGGATCTAAGTTGCATGCTCCTTATGAGAATCTAATGCCTGATGATCCAAGGTAGAATAGTTTCATCTAGAAACCATCCGCCCCCCTCTCTCTACATCCCTGGAAAAACTATCTTCCGCAAAACCAGTCCCTGGTGCCAAAAAGGTTGGGGACCACTGTTTTAAGCTAAAAAGTCGTCATGACTTGAGCTGTGGCTCATGCCTGTAATCGCAGAATTTCGGTAGGCAGAGGCAGGAGGATCACGAGGTCAGGAGATCGAGACTTCTCCATCCTGGCTAACACGGTGAAACCCCGTCTCTACTAAAAATACAAAAATTAGCCGGGTGTGGTCGCACATGCCTGTAGTCCCAGCTACTCAGGAGGGTGAGGCAGAAGAATCACTTGAACCCAGGAGGTGGAAGTTGCAGTGAGCTGAGATTGTGCCACTGCACCCCAGCCTGGGCAACAGAGCAAGACTCTGTCTCAAAAAAAAAAAGTCTGTCATGACTTGATATAGCATCAATAAGAAGCTAATACATAAACAACTCGATGAGAAGTTTAGAAGATGAAGTTGAACTGAAAGTACAGCAAAAAGAAAACTGACTCCATCATGCAAGAGACTGCTCCTACAGCTTGGGGTTGGAAGTAAATAAAATAATTCAAGGCACAGTGACTACACAGCATGCAATAAACATGTATTAAGCACCTACTTCCTAAAGCCCACGGCAGTCAATGATAATTCAGTCAAGGTGAAATCATCATCATCCAAGGTTCATTTGTAAATAATTTAACAGTTTGGAGAGAATATCTGAAGAACAATAGTTTTATTTCCAAGAATTCATGACCTTACCTAGAGAAAGTTTTACGAATGGACAGACAGTCTTATACTTGGCATGATTTCCTACGCAGGTGAAAGATTCAGCTGCCCAAAAATATCTCATCTTTGGCTTGTTCTAATATAGCAAATACCCACTAACAAAAACCTTTCAAGATAAATCTTCAAAAAAGTATTAAAATGGAAATGTTAACAAGAAAGATAGTGCCCACTAAAATTATAGCATAGGTTAGGGAAGAGAAATTGCCGTGGAGCAGGGCAAAAAATCATGAGCTGGAAAGATAACCAACCCAGTTTGGAGGGATTAATGCAGTAATTGATGAACTTTACCATTTTCTTTGTCTGGGTTCTGAAGTATGACTATTTTTATAAGACAGATCTTTCTAGGCAGTCCAGTTACTATATGTCAACACATAGCCTTGTAAAAGTATAATATCCTACAAAGAAATAAACTCTAAACTCCTCAAATAGCTATTCTTCTCCGATGTTTACAATGTATATTTTTATCTGATAGGTAAGGGTCAACATTGTTTACATCATTAACTGGCAAGGAATAATCAAAATTACTAATTACATTTAGCATATCTCATATTGATGAAACAACAGATGTTTAAGGAAGAAGCTTCCTTAATATCTACTAACATTATATTATGTTTCACTGTATTACACAAAACTACCAATAAGGCTAAAGCAGGTGTACCATTTTTATTTACCTTACAACAAAGAATAGCTTGACAAGTTCCTTTAAAAAAAAAAATAATAAAGTGCCATTACTAATTCTGTAAACCAGAAAAGTTACCAAAAGAATTTTAATAAAAAGATTTCAAGACCCCCATTGTATTTTTTTAAATACTAAAGGCAGTAAAATGTAACAAAATAAAATAGAAAAGGTGACCTTCAAATCCATGAAAGAAAAAGGAAAAAAACAAGATGACCTTAAAATGAAAGTTCTAATGTCATTTCATTATTTTACTGTAAGTCACAGAGCCCCAGGTCTATATTAAAGGCAGTATTATAAGACTTAAAATACTAAAAAAAGAAAAAAAAAGACTAAAAACCATCTAAAATAATTTAGAGGTATTTGAAAATAATACAAGGCAATTAAAAACAGCAAATAGAAGAGATGTTTAAGTGTAAAAGGAGCTCAGAAAGGCCTACAGCTGAGCTGCTGCTCAGGGAGAGGGAAGCTGAGCGCAAAGCCCCAAACATCAAGTGCAACGTGAGGAGCAGAACACACCCGAAAGCTGGGGGACGGAATCTGAGTCAGAAAGCCCCTGAACCAAGAGCACCAACAGCATAAGATGGATGTGCCAGCTCAAAAGGGAGAGAGCAAATTCACCTTTCCTCTGCCTTTTTGGTCTATTCATGCCCTCAATAGACTGATGAGGGTGATCTTTACCAGTGTGCAGATTCAAATGCTCATCTCTTCCCGGACCACTCTCACAGATACAACCAGAAGTAATATTATACCAGCTATCTAGACATCCCTTAGCCCAGTTAACCATCACAAGTAAGGAATGGTGACATGGAATACCAGAGACAGAATAGCATGACACTGTGAAGGCCCTTTGATGGTAAGCCACAGATCAAAGAATACCAGGGCAAAGATTTTTGCATAGGAAAATGACATAATCCCTCTACTACATATTTAACCTGACTAAAATGGACTTTTACACAGACAACTAAGGAAGAGGCCTTGTTAGGACCTTGTTTAGAATAAATAGATAAATATATATATTATAGTTGGATAGGACTTTAAACATTGCCTGATCCCATTCCTTCATTTATCAGACTCAGAAAGTATAATCTCCTCGGGGTCAGCTGGAAAATTAGTGACAAAGGCTACAATGTTTGCCTTTTTTTTAATTTATTTTTTTGAGACGGAGTCTCATTCCGTCACCCAGGCTGGAGTGCAGTGGCATGATCTCACCTCACTGCAACTTTCGCCTCCTGGGTTCAAGGGATTCTCCCGCCTCAGCCTCCTGAGCAGCTGGGACTACCAGCACCCACCACGCCTGGCTAATTTTTGTATTTTTAGTAGAGATGGGGTTTCACCATGTTAGCGGGGCTGGTCTCAAACTCCTGACCTCAAGTGATCCGCCCACCTGAGCCTCCCGAAGCGCTGGGATTACAGGCGTGAGCCACTGCACCTGGTTTACAATGTTTTCAAACAATGAACTCGTAAGTACTCTTATATTTATTATGTTTTTTTTTAAAGATAGCTCTTTCTATCTCCTAGAATTTCTACAACAACCTCCTTAATGAACTGAAGTCTGTCTTTCTTTCTGGCCACAAATATTTACTGAACCCCTACTATGTGTCAGGCACTGTTCTAGAGGATAATAACAAAATTAATTCTCTGGTTGGATCTGAAATTCAAAAGAAGAAAAAAAACAATAAACCAATAAACACATACATCACACAGTGGTAAGTGTTAGGAAGAAAAATGGAGTCAGATGGCCCGGCGCGGTGGCTTAGGCACGTAATCCCAATCACTTTGGGAGGCCAAGGCAGGTGGATCACGAGGTCAGGAGTTCGAGACCAGTCTGACCAACATGGTGAAACCCTGTCTCTTCTAAAAATAGAAAAATTGGCCGGGCATGGTAGCACATGCCTATAATCCCAGCTACTCACGAGGCTGAGGTAGGAGAATTGCTTGAACCCGGGAAGCGGAGGTTGCAGTGAGCCAAGATCAGGCCGCTGCACTCCACCCTGGGCAATAGAGTGAGACTCCAATTCAAAAAAAAAAAAAGAAAAAAAAAAAAAAAAAAAATAGAGTTAGGAGGAAAACAAGTGCAGAACAGAAGGTATTGTAAGTACACAGAGAGTAGCCACAGAATGTTTTCTCATAAGATGGTCTGCATGAACCAGGAGCAGTGGCTTGTGCCTGTAATCCCACCTCCTAGAGGGGGATGAGGTGGTGGGATCACTTGAGTCCAGGAGTTCAAGACAAGCCTGGGAAGCATAAGAAGACCCTACCTCTAAAAAAATGTTTTAAAGTAGTCAGATGTGGAGATGCACACCTGTAGCCCCAGCTACCCAGGAGCCTGAGGCAGGAGGATTGCTTGAGGCAAGGAGTTTAAAACTAAGCTGGGCAATATATTTTATCTCAAAAAAAAAAAAAAAAAGATAGCCTGCACTATAAGAAATCTAGTAGAAGAGTGGTCCCCAAAGACTAGACAATAAATGGGAAAATAGGGAGCAGGTAAGCAGCCTGTTTAAAAAAGGGAGGGAGAAGAAAATGAGGTTGAAGTCAAAGTTTCAGAACAAGTAGAATCTTATAGACCACTGTAGAAACTTTGACACAGAGAAGTTTCCCCCACAAACAATGCAAACCAGGAGACAATGGAACATCTTTAGAGTGATGAAAAACAAAACAAAAACAAAAAGTCAAGCCAGAATTCTATATCTAGCAGAAAAATCATTAAAAATAAAGGCAAAACAAAAATTCCAGACAAATGCAAGAAGAATTGGGTACCAGCAGACCTAAAGCTAGAAATTTTTAAGGAAGTTCTTCAGGTTAAAGGGAAAGGATACCAGCTGGAAACAGATAAATACAAAGAAATGAAGAGTGCTAGAAATGTAACAATGTACTGTGGGGTTTATAACACGTACAAGTAAAATGCATGATAAAATAGCACAGAAAATAGGAGGGGAGAATAGAAGTAAACTATTGTAAGGTTCTTACATTATATATTAAATTTATATTATTTTACAGTAGATTATGATGAGTTAGAGATAGATGTTTTAAACCAAAAGCAACAACAAACAAACACGTATAGCTTGTACAAAGCATAGAGATAAAATGGAATATTAATAAATACTCGAAGACAGAAAAAGAGAGGACAAAAACAACAAAAATAAATTTAAAAAAAAAAGCAAAAAATAAGTAAACTTACTAAAACATGGCAAGAAAAATGCCTACCAAGCAACATATTTAAGTTGGTCTGTGTTTGTGCATCTGTTGGGAATAAAGCTGAAAACCAACATCTTTACTAATTGATACAAATGTTTGCCTGAAGTTTTCACAGATGACTTACTGTAATATGGTCATTCTACATTGCTTTCCTTTCCACCTGTCATAAAATAGCTGTGTATGATTTTCAAAATCAAAAAATTAACTTTAATTAGCCAACTAGTTTACTGAGAATATCTTCTCACTCAAATAAGTTTTTGAACTACTAGACATCACCAAATAAAAATAGCAGTTGACGATCTGTAAAAAGAAAATTAAGTCAAATAGTTATTTGCAAAATCGTTTTATCATCTTTGGTTCATAGAACCATTATGTTTATCTTATATATGCTACAGCTTTTTTTACCAACATGCAAAAAGTTGTCACATCAACATACCTACTTGCAAAAATGTAATTATACTTTATATAATTTCTTATATACTTTACATAGTGATAATAGTAATCAAGTACTAAATATGATAGAAATCATATTGGCGGAGATTAATGGAGCAAAATAATATTGTTTACTTTGTAAAAATAAATAATTATCTTCTTAATGTTGCCATTTATCCTACTTGATTATATTTAATCAGCAAAAACCCCAGGCTCAATGTAAAACTGGTCACAGCAAGACTAGCTCAGATCTCCTTCCAAGATCTGACTTCTGAGTGACCACGGGCAAAGCATGGTCACTTCTGAGTGACCATGGGCAAAGCACATGCGGTGGGTGGTGGAGGAACCCCAAAACTTTTTCAAGACACACCAAAAACTGCAAAATTACCCCCCACCCACGTATGGTTCCATTCAGAAACAACCACAGCTCTCCAGGTACTGGAGATACAACACCAACCTAGACAACAGAGACCACAGAGTACATCCATCTCCTCAGTTTGGTCTGTAACCGGAGTATCTTCTACATCTCCACAGCACAGATCCTTGGAACGCCACTGTAACATAAGCTCAGCACTCACCATTCTCTTACATGCCTAAGGCTTTCTACGGTAAGCCACAGCCACTCTCTGCCTAAGAGTGTTCACTGGCTGGGAGCCTGCTGAGACAGGCCAGAAACCAGAGCTGGACAAGAGTGAATGAATAAATACTCCCGCTTCTTTGCCCTCAGGTAAGATAACTATGAAGTAGATTCCATGTAGCTTCACAAAAGTACCCAATGGGATTGAGCTTCAGTTGCCGATAGTGGCAGCCTGTTCGTTAGCATGCCCTGTAGTGGCTTCATTCTGTCTTACTTACTCAGCTCTTTACAGGTGCTTCCTGCGATCATCTCCCTAATAAACTACTTGCATTCAAATCCTTGATTACTTTAATGGCATCCTTCAGAATGATGCCATTTCATCCAAGAACAAGGGATGCCTTTAGCTTTGTTCAGTTCTACTTCCGGGTCTTTCAGGAGTGCTTTAAAGTTTTCTTCATGTAAGTTTTGTACATTTTTAAAGTTTAATTGCTGAGTATTTTATCTTTTTTTCTTGCTATTGTAAATGGGGTTTTCTCTTCCATTATATCTTCTTTTTTTTTTTTTTTTAAGACTAGTCAAGTGCAGTAGTAACAAGTGGAGAAAGACTAGAACAAGGAGTTTAATCTATAACTGACTGAACAGTCGATTGAGATAACTCAGTTGGACCTCTGGACCAGCCTTCCTTATACCTTCTAACTCGTTATTGTTTACATTTATGAAGGCTTTTGATTTTTGCATGTTAATTTTATCATACCTATTACCCTATTGAGTTATTTTACTGAGCTGGGTTTTTTCAATGATTTTATTGAGAAATTATTTACATGCCATAAAATTCACTCATTTTAAATGTACTATTCAATGGGTTGAAGTATATTTAGAGAGCTGTACAGCCATCACCACAATGTGATTTTAGAACAGTTTCATCACCCCAAAAAGAAACCTTTAGGCCCATTAGGAGTTACTCGCTATCCCCACCCCATCTCCACCTTCCAGCCCTAGCAGCCACTAATCTACTTTCTGTCTGTACAGATTTGCCTATTGTGGACATTTTACATAACTGGAATCATATGACATGTGGTCTTTTATGTCCAGTTTCTTTCACTTAGCATAATGTTTTCTGAGGTTCACTGAGTAAGGTTTTATCACTGATTTACTAGGGTTTTTTTAAGTAAAATGTCATATGAGCTGCAAATAGAAATCATTTTCCAATTACAATGTCTCCAACTGTTTTCTCCTGTCAAGTGCTTTTGTTAATACTGCCAATACAATGGTCCCAACCTTTGTGGGAATATTGTTAGTGTTTTCCTGTTAAAGTAAAATGCTGATTATGTGATACTTTAATTCTGAGAGGAAAATCATATGTTTCTATATATGTCACCACCATATTACGTTAACTAGAAGCTATTATTTGTTCATCTACAACAGGATAAAATAATGTCTGCCCTCCCTACTTTTCAGAAATCCTAAAAAGAAAATATATATAAAATATTTTATAAACAATAAAACTGTATAAATTTGAGAACCTATATTATTATACCATAAAAATAATTTTAGAAACCACTGAACTCCTTTGAAAGTGTGTGTTTTTAACTACTACCAAGGAGAGAGAGGTTGGTAGACAAGAAGCAAGGCGACTAGATCGTTCAGCCTTCCAGGTACGTAAACAAAGAAGGAAAGAAGCTAGCTACAGAAAGCCAATGTCATATTGCAACACACTGAGTTTTCTAAGTTCCTCTGACATATTTCTGGTCACAGAACTATCACCAAACTTAAAGACCTAAAACACTTCTAATATTAAACATTAAAATAAATGTGAGCATACATACATTTAAGAAAGATTAAGCAAGCCAGGTGTCGTGGCTCATGCCTGTATTCACAACACTTTGGGAGGCCAAGGTGGGAGGATCACTTGAGCCCAGGAGTTCAAGACTAGCCTGGGCAACATAGGGAGACTCCATCTCTACAAAAATTTTAAAAATCAGCCAGGCATGCCTATAGTCCCAGCTGCTCAGGAAGCTGAGGTGGGAGGATCGCTTGAGCCCAGGAGGTTGAGGCCGTGATGAGCCATGACTGTGTCACTGCACTCCAGCATAGGCAATACAGTGAGATCTTGTCTCAAGACCAAAAAAAAAAAAAAGTAAAGCAGAAGAATAATTTAGAATTTAGAGGTATACTTAAAAAGTTAAAAGATTCTTAAATCCTTAACTTATTACAGAGGAATTCCAAACACAGACATGAAGATGGGGGATATCTACATGACTGAAAGTAACTGAAAATATCTGCTTATCCACTCAATGAAATGTTCAAATATAAAAAAATGTTAGACCTCTTGACAACGCAGGAATTGACAGCCGGTACCATTATTAGTGCTTATTTGTTAAAGTAAGGGAGAAGGAAGGTAGTTCAGTTAGCTCTCGTAAACACCCTTGGATTGATTTGTTCAATCCTAGAAAAAATGGATGTACGCAATAGTAATTTTCACATTTTTAGAGTTCCTTTAACCTACTGTGTAAAGTACGGAGTGGGAAGGAAGTCAAACTAGTTACCTGATACTTACCTTTAGGTTGAATTCAAATTAGTCTCAGAGTTAACTAACCAGTGTAAGAGTTAGGGTGTTTTTCAGTTGCAAATAACAAAAAAATAGACTTGCATTAAAAAAAAAAAAGAAAGCCCAGATAGTAGGCAGGTTTCAGAGTTGGTTAGAAATAATAATGACAACAGTAATAACAGCAAATACTAAGTGCCAGGTACTGCTCTCTCCATTTTGTGTGTATTAATTTATTTAATCCTTGCCTTTCTGAGAGTTGTTATCCCCATTTTACAGATAAGGAAATTATCTAAAGGTACAGAGAGCATCTATTACTACATTTGCCCAGGGTGCCACAGTTAATAAGTAGCACAGCTGGCATTCAAACCTGTGCAATCTAGACCACAGCCCATGCTCTTAGCTGCTGATTCAAACCCGTGCAATACAGACCACAGCCCATGCTCTTAACTGCTGATTCAAACCCGTGCAATACAGATCACAGCCCATGCTCTTAACTGCCGATGCTCTGCTGCCTCTTGATGGCTTCTCAGGCTGCAACTTCTGTCTCTCCAATTCCCTCTGCTCTGCCCTCTTCCAGAGCTAGCTTGAAGCTCAGTCTGGCTCCCCCTCAGGAATATTATAGATGCCAATGGGTCCTGGAACTACCCTGTACTCATGTAAAAGGGGAGATCACAAGCCTTCCTTCCTACCAAACAAAAGCTCTGAGTCTCACTTTAACTGGACAGATCAGGTATTGTTCCCACCACAGAACCAACCACTGTAGCTCGGGAATAAGGTTGCCCAGAGTTATCTATGCCAATGAGAACCCACCACAGGTACAGTAATAAGGGAAGTCTACCCCACCAAACCTGCAAAACTGCTATGTAATGAGCTGACTGGAAAGAATGTTGAGTAGAAGCCACACTGTCCACTGCAACCAGTGATACTCTTGGGGGATACAACTCTAAGAAAGGGAATCAAGATATAACCTTATGGTATAATTTACTAAAATGCATCAAATGTGAGATGCTATGGATTGTAACACATGCCATTATTAAAGATACCATTAAAAACAGTATAGCATTGCCAAGTATCATCTTAAGAGGCCTTCAACTGTAGGACGCATCCTAATTTCAGTTATGTCAAAAATGTAGGAGGAAATGTTCACCTTAAAATAAAAAAAAATATGAAGTGCCATCAGCTGGAGTTGTAAAAATCCATAACTGCTTTCCCACATATATCTACATAAGTCTAGGCTATAACTCCATACACACGCTGAGAAATGAAACAGCAATCAGCCCTGCTGTGTTCCCAGAACTTACGATGAATGAGATTAACTAAGAGTCGTCAGAGGCCTCAACCCCTCAATCAAACACCATGTCAGACAAGGAATATCCACCATATGCCAGGCACAGTGTCTGGGTCCCATAAGGGAAAATGTCTTAACTCCTGCCCTCAAGGATATGACTGACAAGTACTAAATAATTATACAACAAACGGAATGAAGTAATGCTGTTAAATGGATATCAATAAAATACAGGGGTTCAGAAAAAGGAAAGATTAATATAGACTAACTGGAACAGAGACAGTTCCAGCATCAAGATAACATCAGAGCTGTCTGGTCATCTAAAAGAAATGAGGATCTGGCCGGGCGCAGTGGCTCACGCTTGTAATCCCAGCACTTTGGGAGGCCAAGGCGGGTGGATCACGAGGTCAGGAGATCGAGACCACGGTGAAATCCCGTCTCTACTAAAAATACAAAAAATTAGCCGGGCGTGGTGGCGGGTGCCTGTAGTCCCAGCTACTTGGAGAGGCTGAGGCAGGAGAATGGCGTGAACCCGGGAGGCGGAGCTTGCAGTGAGCCGAGATCGCGCCACTACACTCCAGCCTGGGTGGCAGAGCCAGACTCCGTCTCAAAAAAAAAAAAAAAAAAAGAAATGAGGATCTATTTAAGAGAGGAAGGCATGAAGCGGGAATAAGTAACAGGGAGGTGCTTCAGATCATAGCAGTAGAAATCAAGTATTTGAGTTGAACTAGAGCAAAGGCTGTATGTGGCAGAGTGGACTAAAAACCTAGAAATATAGTTTGCAGCCAGCACAGTTGGTAGGCAGGAAGACACACTGAACATTCTTGGACAGAGAAATGACATTATCACAGAGGTTGGAGAAGAATCCCTAGCGAGCTGTTTGCAGACACTGGGTTAGCGGCTTGTGGGACATCTAGAGAGTTTTCACTGAAACTGCCCAGAAGCCACCTAGATGTAAGTATGGAATCCACAGAAAGATCTAAGCTAAGAGTTTCTATCTGGGGGTCATCAGGACTAGATGATAACTGATGTTATGAAATAAATGACATTTTCTTAGAAGGATGTGACATGCCAGAAAAACAAAGGAGCCCAGAGAAATTACCTGAAGAACGTCAACATTAGTGGAATGAGCAGAAGAGAAAGAGCTTACATAGAAAGAAAAAGCAGCAGAAACTACACAACAAGAAGAAGGAAAACCAGGAACGTGGGAAAAGAGTATGTAAGAAAAGAGAGAAGTTAATACCGACCAGTTTCACAGCAAGATAAACTAAGAACTGAAACACAACCCCCGAGATTTAGATTATTGATGAGCTGGCTGAAAGCAGTACACATGGACTAGCAAGGATGGGGTAGTACACAAAGGGAGGTCAGAAAAGGATGCTTAGAAAAGATTGCTTTTGAGCTAAGAAGTTAACCAAATAAACAGAAAAAATCACCAAGTGTAAGGAAAGAAAAATAGTATCTACAAAGAATAGGCTGGATCCAATACAAAAATATGTATCCTAATCAAAAAAATAAAATAAAATAAACACACACATAGTATTTTTAAATTCAACAAGCATAACTAATTTGTTACCTCATACGAATTGATCTTTTAAGAAAAAGAACCCAATTAAAAATCCGGCAAGGCCAGGCGCGGTGGCTCATGCCTGTAATCCCAGCACTTTGGGAGGCCGAGGCGGGCGGATCACGAGGTCAGGAGATCGAGACCATGGTGAAACCCCGTCTCTATTAAAAATACAAAAAATTAGCCGGGCGCGGTGGCGGGAGCCTGTAGTCCCAGCTACTCTGGAGGCTGAGGCAGGAGAATGGCGTGAACCCGGGAGGCGGAGCTTGCAGTGAGCCAAGATCGCGCCACTGCACTCCAGCCTGGGCGACAGAGCGAGACTCCGTTTCAAAAAAAAAAAAAAAATATCCGGCAAATACACAGCTCAGCAAAATTTGATGAAAAGGCATGCAAATAAGCCACACCTTCTGTATGAGCTCCTGCTAAAAGGAACAACTTTAGGCCAAGTGAGGTGGCTTACACCTGTAGTCCCAGCACTTTGGGAGGCCAAGGTGGGTGGATGGCTTGAAGCCAGGAGTTCGAGATCAGCCTGGCCAACATGGCGAAACCCTATCTCTGCTAAAAATACAAAAATCAGCCAGGCATGGTGGTGTGCGCCTGCAGTCCCAGCTACTTGGGGGAGGCTGAGGCAGTAGAATTGCTTGAACCCGGGAGGCAGAAGTTGCAGTGAGCTGAGATGCCACCAACGCACTCCAGCCTGGGCAACAGAGTGAGATCCCATCTCAAAAAACAAATAAATAAATAAAAGGAGCAACTTTACATACATCTGCTATATAAATTACCCTCCATTTCTGCAACAATCTGTTTAACTCTAGGCAACAAGTTCAATCTCAAATTTCATTTCAACTCAATTCTTTTCTTAAAAAGGATTCCATATTTTATAATAGAGCCATGAAAAAACTCAAAATTTTATTTATTTTAGGAATTGGGAAAATCATCCCATTCCTAAAATCTGATATATCTGACTATATTCTGGGAAAAAGTATGCAGTCTGGCAGCTCAATAGACAGCATTTTTTAAAAATCTCACTGATAATTGCAGATACGACAAACAAGAGTAATCTAACAATTATGCCAAACTTAGATTGGACTATATGTGTGAAAGTACTACCTCCTCTAGCACTTTCTCCAAGGAAACTATCAGAACCATTTATTTTCAACTGCATAATAGCAGAACTATCAGGTATGTGACATCCTATAAAAAGACAGACACAATTTCTAATTATATCCATTCTTTCATTTTAATTACTCTAGAGAGTGATTACATATTTAACTTGGCTATCTTTAAAAAATTAAGTTGCTTTAATGAAAGTATTTTAGATAGCTACACCACCATACATCAATTAGAAAGTTAATCATTCCGCTTGTTCTCACAAAAAGATTTTAAAGGAGGTGGAGAGGTGGTGCTTGGTGCCTCATAAAAAGTTAATTAGAGGGCACCCAGAAAGAGAGATCATCCAGGAAATGAAGTTTATCAAAAATCCAAAATATGTAATCTGCACAGTGTTAAGAAACAGCAGGAGATTCTCTTTAATGAGTTTACTCATGTTCACTTTAAAAGCAAATCTTCAGGTCACTATGTGAGGTTGAGTTTTAAATATACTGTAAGACTTCACTGTGTAACAGACTGTGAGACTCCACTCACTCGCTTGGTCTTGACTGCCTAACTGATGGCAGACTATTATCTAAATCATATTCCTACTCTAAAGGCAGCCTTCTATTTTACAGTGATCTTGCTGTATACTTCACAGTCACACTCATCATTACAAAACATTCCAAAATCTTTTTTTATAAGTTTTCAGTGTTTGAATTATCATGATCACTCCCCCAAATTAATTACTAATATGATAAGAAATAATCAAGCAAGGTTCAGTTGATACTTAATTTTTGGCCAAAACAGATTCAATGGATCTATCCTAGATCAACAGATAAGCTTAAGAATGCATTTCTGGAAGTCCTAGCCAGAGCAATCAGGCAAGAGGAAGAAATAAAACGCATCCAAATAGGAAAAGAAATCAAACTCTCTCTCTTTGCAGACAACATGATTCTATACCTATAAAACCCCAAAAACTTTGCCAAAAGACTCCTGGAACTGATAAATGACTTCAGTAAAGTTTCAGCATACAAAATCGGTATATAAAAATCAGCAGCTTTTCTATACCCCTATAATGTTCAAGCTGAGCATCAAATTAAGATCACAATCTCACTTACAATAGACACACACGCCAATATCTAAGAATACATCTAATCAAAGCGGTAAAAGATCTCTACAAGGAAAACTACAAAACACTGCTGAAAGAAATCAGAGATGTCACAAGCAAGTGGAAAAACATTCCATGCTCATGAATTGGAAGAATCAATATCACTAAAATGGCCACACTCATGGTGGCTCACGCCTGTAATCCCAGCACTTTGGGAGGCCAAGGTGGGCAGATCACTTGAGGTCAGGAGTTTGAGACCAGCCTGGACAACATGGTAAAACCCCATCTCTACTAAAAATACAAAAATTAGCCAGGTGTGCTAGCACACGCCTGTAATCCCAGCTACTCAAGAGGCTGAGGCGGGAGAATTGCTTGAATTCAGGAGGCAGAGATGGCAGTGAGCCAAGATCATGCCACTGTACTCCAGCCTGGGTGACAGAGCAAGACTCCGTCTCAAAAAAATAAATAAAATAAAATAGCCATACTGCCCAAAGCAATCTACAGATTTAACGCTATGCCTATCAAACTACCAACATCATTTTTCCCAGAATTACAAAAAACTATTCTAAAATATGGAACCCAAAAAGAGCCCAAAGGATTGCCAAAGCGATTCTAAGCAAAAGGAACAAAGCCAGAGGCATCACATTACCCAACTTCAAAGTATACTATAAGGCCAAACAGTAACCAAAACAGCATAGTACTGGTAAAAAACCAAACACATAGACCAATGGAGTACAGAGAACCCAGAAATAAAGCTGCACCTACAGGCATCTGATCTTTAACAAAGTCACCAAAAATAAGCAATGGGGAAAGGACCCTCTATTCAATAAATGGTGCTCGGATAGGCTGCCTATATGCAGAAGAATAAAACTGGACCTCTACCTTTCGTCATGTACAGAAATTAAGTCAAGATGGATAAGATTTAAATATAAGACCACATTCTCTAAGAATCCTAGAAGAAAACCATTCTTCTAAAGGATTGGTTTAGGAAACACCATTCTGGACATCAGCTTTGGAAAAGAATGTGTGACTAAGTCCTCAAAAGCAATTGCGACAAAAACAAAAATTGACAAGTGGGACCTAATTAAAATAAAGAGCATCTGCACAGCAAAAGAAACTACCAACAGAGTAAACAGACAACATATAGAATGGGAGAAAATATTCACAAACT
Organism: Hylobates moloch; assembly: GCF_009828535.3. Taxonomy (NCBI): domain Eukaryota; kingdom Metazoa; phylum Chordata; class Mammalia; order Primates; family Hylobatidae; genus Hylobates; species Hylobates moloch. Next base: position 78,931,978 of record NW_026652293.1, read on the forward strand.
GTGAATTTGTCTATTTGTCATCTGACAAAGGTCTAATATCCAAAATCCATAATGAACTTAATTTAACAAGCAAAACACAAATGACCCCAATAAAAAGTGGGCAAATATATGAACAGACACTTCTCAAAGACACACAAGCGGCAGACAAACATGAAAAAATGTGCCACATGACTAATCATCAGAGAAATGCAAATCAAAACCACAATGAGATACCATCTCACACCTATCAGAATGGCTTTTATTAAAAAGTCAAAAAAGAACAGATGCTGGCAAGGCTGCAGAGAAAAGGGAACATTTATCCACTGTTAGTGGGAATGTAACCTAGTTCGGCCACTGTGGAAAGCAGTTTGGAGATTTCTCAAAGAACTTGAAACAGAGCTACCATTTGACCCAGCAATGCCATTAGTAGGTATATATCCAAAAGAAAAGAAATTGTTCTACCAAAGAGACACATGCATGTATATGTTTGTTGCAGCACTATTCACAATAGCAAAAAGCATGGAACTGACCTAGGTGTACATCAACAGTGGACTGGATAAAGAAAACATGGGGTGTGTATGGAATAGTATTCTGCTCCCCATGGAATACTTAGCCATAAAAAAGGAACAAAATCATGTCCTTTGCGATAACATAGAAACAGCTGGAGGCTATTCTCCTAAGCAAATTAATGCAAAAAAAAAAAAAAAAAAACAAATAACATGTAGTTCACACTTATAAGTGGGAGCTAAACACTGGCACCCCCGGACATAAAGACGGCAGCAATAGACACTGGTGACTATTAAAGGAGGGGAGGAAAGGAGGGGCAAGGACTGAAAAGTTATCGGGTACTATGCTCACTACCTGGGTGACAGGACCATCCCTATCTCAAATCTCAGCATTACACAATATACCCATGCCACAAACTTGCACATGTATTCCTTGAATCTAAAATAAAAGTTGAAATTATTTTTTTAAAAGAATGTATTTCTGATTATCTGAAATTATTGCAAAGTATGTGTACATACATTTTTTTCCAAAGAGATTTCATGAATTTCATAAGTTAACTGTTTTATTCCATGAAGAGACCATGGAATAAACAAAACAAAGCAGCAAAATGTTAAGGGAAAACTTTATATTCAGACTCCGAAGCTTCTTTGGTAAGGGTAGTGTGTTAAGCAAAGAGGTATTCTGAGTAACTGTAACACTAGATAAGGAACAGTCAGGACAGAGCCACTGCTTTTCTCTAAGTCAGGAAGACATCCGGAACTACTGAGAATTCCAAAACAGCTTGAATGAGTAACGGGGAATAAGGGAAGAGTAATAGCATTGAGACTCTAAATGACAGAAGAATTCCAAGGAGAAGATACAAGAATTCCAAGGATTCCAAGGAGAAGATACAAGGAAACTGGACAAAACACGCTAAATGAAGCTACATTAATTAGAATGTCCCACGTGGCATTTGAACTTCCCTCTATTCGAGTTTTTGCTACATTTCCCTGAAAGTTTATCAAGGGCAGACACTGACCTTAATAGTCTTTGTATCGCGGGTTCCAGCACAGTACTTGTCACATAGTTGTTACTCAACATTTCCTGGGTCAATAATGAAAACATGGGTTGGAAATAGGTAGCAAGTTTTTTTTAAATTATTAAACCAGAAGCTTTCAGTGGATAGTAGTTACATATTCAAATTTCCTTCACCCACTTGAGAGAGAAAATATAAAGGCTCTGAAATGTTTCAGGAGAAAAACTATGAGCCATTCTTTCTTATTAAAAAAAAAAAAAAAAACTATACAACAATAGAAGAAAGTTGAAAACCTAATCTTCCTTCATGGAAACATGGACTTCAACAAAAAAAGAACCTAATTTTCCTAAAGTGAACTAAAAGTTACAAATTTCAATCTCCAATAATTGAAGGCAAGAACTTTGTTCGTATAGACTATCTCAGGCAGCAGTTTAAAAGGGGGGCCTACAATGTCTTCCTGATTTTAAAATAATTTTACACTTACATAAAAGTCACAGTAATAGTACAGAGGATTCCCATCTACCCTTCACTCAGCTTCCCTTAACATTGGCACCATCACAGTAATACATAGAAAGCATCTAGGTTCCTGCCTCCCTATTCTCCTCCGATCTGTCATAATTCCTAAGTCTTTCCTTGTCTCTGACACTTGATACTTTTGAAGAGTAATGATCAGTTATTTAGGCAGGTGCCTTGCCTAAATAATGTTTTTTCTGTTCCACAAGGTAAAGATGTATTTAAATGTCCTGCTTCCTTAGTCTCCTCCAATCTGTGACCCAACATGCTCCTGCCTCCAAGGGCAGGTTTTCTTCTATTTTCCCCAGCTATAAATGGTTTCACCAGAGCCCTAAAGGCAACGGTCATTGTTTTGTCCTTTCTCTGCTTTCATTCAGTAGAAGGGAAAAGCACGGTAGGGAAGAAGGGTCCTGCCAGAGTTTCTTTTCTTTTCTTTTTTTTTTTTTTTTTTCCGAGACAGAGTTTTCGCTCTCATTGCCCAGGCTGAAGTGCAGTGGCACAATCTCGGCTCACTGCAACCTCCACCTCCCGGGTTCAAGCGATTCTCCTGCCTCAGTTTCCCAAGTAGCTGGGATTACGGGCACCCGCCACCACACCTGGCTAATTTTTTGTATTTAGTAGAGACATGGTTTCACCACGTTGGTCAAGCTGGTCTCGAACTCCTGACCCACAGTGCTGGGATTACAGAGTTTCTTACTGTATCTGCAGCAGCTGCTCTTCTCCTAGAGACAAAGAATGCTTTCTCAGGAATCTCACCTGTCTTTTTGGGAGCACCTGGTAGAGTTTTTGGAGAAAAAGCCTGCAGGTGGGTATGAACTCCCCTCATCCACAGTTCCCAGGGACTTCACACTTTCTCGCCTGCCCACACGCAGCATCCATCAATTCGGTTAACTATTCTAGCTGAATGCTTACCAGTGTCCAGCTGTGGGTGCCCCAGGTAAGCAAGTGCTCATGTCTTTCCCTACATCTGTCTCTTCTTAGACGTCAAGCCAGCCGGTTGCCCTATAACCTCAGCAATCCGATGGGTTAAAAAACAAAAGTCATGAACTTGCCATTGTCCAGATGTTTCTGTCTATTTAGTCTTCCTTTTAAGATTAGAAGCCATGCTTTTTCCATACACAATTTTGTTTTTATTAATGCCTTAATTTGTTTGCTAAAAGATAACACTATGAAACAAATTTGAAGTTTATTGAAAAATCAACTTAAAAGCAGCATTCCAAATTCCATATTAAAATATTCTAATATAATTTTTAATCTTAAAACTTAATTAGATTTTTGACTGTTGATCAATGTCATTTTTTCCAGCTGTTGTTATATCATCAAGAAAACTCTCATTATTTCCATAACAATAAAATTCAAAACTGAAATGCAATAATGCACGTGGACATAAATTATACTGAGAATTCAACCTAATAAAAAACACACAACAGCTGACAATGATTTCTTAAAAGCATTTGCTTCAAGTTTGTCAGAATGCTGGGAGAATACCAATTACGTATTCATAGTCCTCATAATTTTGTTTTACAAAATATTTTCTCAAATCTCTTGGGAGATTACTACAGGGTTAAAAGCTGTTTTAAGATCAAAGATCAAATAGAGGGGAAAAAAACCCTGTAATTCTCTACTGCAGCTCATTGATCTTTCCCATCTGCTATGCAAAAAAGGAGATGCATGTTAAGTTTGAAAAAAGAAAATCTTTTTAACTAGGAATGACAGCATACTGATTCTGGCAAACGTTCAGAGGGAATTTTTACATACGAGATCCAACTCTCTTTTGCCAAAATATAAATGATGTCAACAATAGGAAAACAAAATCTAGTCAGTAGTCTCTTATTTATATATTTCTTCCTGCAAATATATCATATGATCAGATTTCCAATATAAAACACACACAGTAAAATAAATTTTCAACCATCAAGAGGACTCTATAAGCACAGGCTTAGGGGTGAATGATAAGAAACAACTGGAGTAAGACACTGAAAAACGCAGTCAACTCAGGACCAGAGGAACTACTTTCCTGGTACTCTTCCCTCCCTTGTTCCCTCAAGGGATTGATTCCAGGACACCAACCCCCTCCCCGGCCCCCAGCATGGACACCAAAATCCATGGATGCTCAAGTCCCTTTTATAAAATGGCATAGTATTTGCATATAAACTATGCATATCCTCTTGTATACTTTATATAATCCCTAGAATACATATAACAGTGGTCCCCAACCTTTTTAGCACCAGGGACCAGTTTTGTGGAAGACAACTTTTCCACAGATGCCAGGGCGGGAGACGGATCGGGGATGGTTTGGGGATGAAACCATCAGATCATCCAATCATCCCATCATCATCATCAAAGGCATTACTTTGATTCTCATACTGTGAGATCTAGCATGCAACCTAGATCCCTCACATGCACAGTTAACAATAGGGTTTGCGCTCCTGTGAGAATCTAATGTCGCTGCTGATCTGACAGGAGACAATAATGCTCGTTCACCCGCCACTCACTTCCTACTGTGCGGCCTGGTTCCTAACAGGCCATGGAGTGGTACCGGTCCTCGGCCAGGGCACTAGGGACCCCTGACTATGCTATGTAAATAGTTGTTATACTGTATTGGTTTTATTTGTATTATTTTTATTGCCACATTGTTATTTTCGGGGGTTTTTTTCCAAATTTTTTGTTATAATTTTTTTTTTTAAGAGACAAGGTCTTGCTATGTTGCTCAGGCTGGCCCCAAACTCCTGGGCTCAAGCAATCCTCCCATTTGAGCGTCCCTAGGAGCTGGGACTACAGGCAAACACCACCACACCCAGTCCAAATATTTTCAATCCAAGCCTGGCTGCATCCACAGATATGAAAACCATGGATTCAAAGGACTCACTGTATAGTCCAACAATTCAAGTTTCCGTGGACTTTATGTAAAAGCCTAGAAGCCTTCTCATGTATCTTCACCTTGGAAACAATAAAAAATACTTCCCAGGAGGCAAATGACATGGCCCATTTTTTAGAACAGAAGCAGCACATTTTGTCTCCTGAGACAAACGCTCATAGGCACACCAACAATTATTACCTTTGGTAACCCTCAAAGTATTTTAGCATGGGGCCTGTTTCTTAGTGTGCCTTTAGCTTCTCTCTCCTCTTACAGTCACTGAATTCTACACTTCAAATGGGTGAGACTGACTCTTAAGAAAAAAAAGATAGTTGTATATTCTCACACTAGAAGCATAATAAATGTGCTAGAAGTACTAAGTACTTTGGTAGGCGGGGGTGGGCGGCTTACTTGAGCCCAGGAGTTCAAGACCAGCCTGTGCAACACGGCGAGACCACATCTCTACTAAAAATAGAAAAATTAGCTGGGAGTGGTGGCGTGCCCCTATAGTCCCAGCTACCAGGGAGGATGGGATGGGAGGATCACTTAAGCTTGGGAGGTCAAGGCTGCACTCCAGCCTGGGTAACAGAATGAGACCTTGTCTCAAAAAAACGTGTTTTAGTTCTGTATAAGTTTGATGATATTTCTGTGATCAGAAATATGTCATAGGAACTTAACTCTTGTTTATATCCATTAGCCTATGGTAAAATTTTATATCCATTAGCCTATGGTAAAATTGGTTTCATTAGAAGTCATTTTGCTTAAAGTTGAAGTTTACAACAATCTATTGATGATGTTAAGTGAGGACTTACTCTACATGAGAAATAAAAATAAGAAGAAAATAATCCCATCACCTAGAAAGACAACCACTATTAAACCAATATACACAAAAAATATATCGATACAGAAAATTTTATTTTTCAAGACCTCAGATGCCATTTTGGAATCTATTTTTACCACTCAATGTGATTATTTGCCCCACGTCACTAAATATCATTAAAAATTAACATTAGCAAAAGATACCTCCCACAAATTGAGTACTTATCATTTGCCAAGCACTACATTAGCACTTTGCAGTAGCTATTTCATCCTCACAAACAGCCTGTGAGGAAGATATTGTCACACCCATTATACTGATAAGCAAACTACATATCAATATCTAATGATATTTAGGATCACAAACTAAATAATCATGATAGTGTATTTTTTTTTTAATTATGAAGTCAAATTTATAAAAGTATTTTCAGGCAGAAACCAGTGATGTAAGAACTCTCTCTCCAAATCTATAAGTATATATCTACCAAAAAAAAATTGGGGGGCATAAAAACTAAGTTAAAATAAATGTAGAAACGTGTTGAAGATCTTTTTTTTTTTTTTTTTTTTTTGAGACAGAGTCTTGCTCTGTCGCCCAGGCTGGAGTGCAGTGGTGCAATCTCGGCTCACTGCAAGCTCCGCCTCCTGGGTTCACGCCATTCTCCTGCCTCAGCCTCTCCGAGTAGCTGGGACTACAGGCGCCCGCCACCACGCCCGGCTAATTTTTTTGTATTTTTTTAGTAGAGACGGGGTTTCACCATGGTCTCGATCTCCTGACCTCGTGATCCGCCCGCCTCGGCCTTCCAAAGTGCTGGGATTACAAGAAGATCTTTGATGTGAGTAAAAAGGAAAGCCTCATTTTTGACTATTATATAGGAGTAGAAAAGGGTGATTAAAACAACCAGCAGCAGCACCGTGAGCTTTCACAGAAAGGTACAAGTTCACAAAATCCCTTTCATAATGACCAAGCTCCAAGGATTGGGGCTTTCTCATCTGTGACCATCTTTCTGAATGTCCTGGCATATCCCATCTTTTGTATTTTCCTAAGAGGAAGAAATCCCTTCGTGAATGGAACAACAACCTCAGTGCCATGTAGTAAGACTATATATGCCTACTGCTTGGTTGAAGGCCACTGGGAATTATACACACCTGTTAGTGGGGAGCAACATGGTCCTCCAATCTGGTCACATTATGTAGAATTATAGGCGACCCTTAATCTCTGTTTGGTGCCTCTCCACTTGCCCTGCCATTCGTAAGTACACACACATTCCAGACACATGAAGAGGGGCTTTTTATCCAAGACTTTGAAAGAACAGACTAGGAGGTTTACAGGAAGATCTCTAATGAGTAATAGTGGTAGGTAAGACCTCACGCTGAGCCAGGTCTTTCTTGGTCATCATTTGTGTAAGTTTCCTTACTAAAGTACCAAAATATCTTTGTTTCAAGGTCATTTTACCTATGGAGTAAATGCGTAATTTGTAACAACGTTGCAAAATTTGTGGTTACGCTGACTCCAAGTGACCTTATTTCATACTGAAAAGAACCCTGAAAGGAAAGTGCCACCATTCACTATACTGAGGAGGCGAATTTAAAACCAGGAAGCTGATATTACCTATTACTGCCAGGTCACTCCTTTTCAGATTGTCACTGGAACTTCCAAATCTTCAAGAAATCAGAAAGCATTCTAGTGGCTCAACAAAGGCACTGAAACAAGGACAAAAAATGCCTCACTGACATTTTAGGGGCTAATGCCCATATTTTTCTTTCTTTTTTTTTTTTTTTTTTTTTTCCCTTGAGATGGAGTCTCACTCTGTCGTCCAGCCTGGACTGTAGTGGCGTCATCTCAGCTCACTGCAACCTCCGCCTCCCAGGTTCAAGCAGTTCTCCTGCCTCAGCCTCCCAAGTAGCCGGGATTACAGGCACGTGCCAGCACGTCCAGCTAATTTTTGTATTTTTAGTAGAGATGAGGTTTCACCATGTTGGCCAGGCTGGTCTGCAACTCCTGGCCTCAAGTGATCCTCCCACCTCGTGCCCCCAGGGTGCTGGGACTAAAGGCGTGAACTTCCGAGCCCCGCCTTCTTTCTCTTTACTATCTTTGATGTTCATGTATCTATTCATTCGGCCAACAAGCATAAAATGCCTACCATGTGGCAAGGCACTATGGAAGGCACTGAAGAACCACACATAATAGAGACACACTCTCAAGGCTTTTATAACTTAGCTGAGGAACCCAATTTATTCACCACCATGAACTATATCATATAGTAAGTGCTACAATGTGCAAGTGCTACGGGAGCATCATGGAGGTGTTACTTGAGTCATACCATGAAGTACCTTTTCTTCAGGGAAGGAAGGGATGATGTGATCATCCATTAGAGGTATAGCACAGGCACAAAAATAATAAACCCTTATGGAAAAGTCTTCACTAAAAGACTATTGAGGCCAGGCATGGTGGCTCACACCTGTAATCCCAGCACTTTGGGAGGCCGAGGCAGGCTGAGGTCAGGAGTTCAAGACCAGCCTGGCCAACCTGGTGAAACCCCGTCTCTACTAAAAATACAAAAATTAGCCAGGCGTGGTGACACACACCTGTAATCCCAGCTACTTGGGAGGCTGAGGCAGGATAATTGCTTGAACCCAGGAGGCAGAGGTTACAGTGAGCCAAGATCCCACCACTGCACTCCAGCCTGGGCTATAAGAGCAAAACTCCTTCTCAAAAAAAAAAAAGACTACTGAAAAGAGAAAACAAAGTAAAAGTAGTCACATAGAAAATAAGAAAATGAAAGAATCTAATGATAAAGAAATATATTGATGTGAAGCTGGAGACCAGTTGGAGGTTAAGTTTAAAATATATATATATATATATTTTTTGAACAGAGTATTGAAATAGGCCAGAAGTTTATGAATAAGTGAAGCAGACTCATTAAGGCAAACACTGGTACTACTTCCTCAAAGCTTTTGTGAAATGAAGGAAGGCAAAAAGGGAATGGGTGGATGATCTTGGGAGCCAGACTCTGGTAGGAATCTATGCCCTGGGAAGGATGGTTAGTTTTTCCACACTGTGCACTCAACCTCAGGGTATCTTATCTACCTTCCAGAATTCTTGCCTACCAACTTCCCATACAGTGCACCAGGCTCCCAACTTCAGATTTTAAGCTCTACTGTATTTAAATTCTTCTTATTTACATTTTAAAATGTATGGTAGCTCTTCCTATTTTGGATTTTGTATATTTCTTCCAGTTGTTTTTGTTTTGTTTTACTCTCTTATGTATTTACATTAAGTAACATTTTGGTTCATATATATACATGCATAAGAAATTTTGCTCAACTTCCTCTTACCAATAATTAACACTGGTTTCACCAAGGAGTAAGATTCTAATGTGTTAAACCCTCTTTAGTATCTTTCAGTTTGATCCTCAAACTGTACATTTCTCCATCTTCAAGTACAGCGTTACATTCACCAACTTACCTAATGAGATTTGATACGTGGTTGGGACTTTACTATAAATTAGCTGACTGTCAATTTATTTAGGAAGCTCTACAATGTAACTCCTCAAAAGGCAACGGTCTCCTATAGAATCAATACACATGTAACACCATTAAGAGGCAGCCTCTCAGAAAAGCGATTCAGCAATTGAGATTAATGTAATGAAAGTTATTCAGGTAGATAACAATCTAATTTTAAAACACTTGAAAGAAATAAGTCCTAACTCCTTTCCCTACACATAGAGATGCTAGCCAGTCTGGGGCAAGGGAGGGTTGGGCTGGTGTGGTGACAGGGAAGATGGGCACAGGAACCTAACACCAGTTTTTTCACTTGTACACTTCCTAAAAGAATTTTGAAAAGCCTTGTGCTCTTCTGACATTTGAAGTTGACGTGTTAATTTAATGATAGCAAGGATATAGTTTCCAGTATGGTATATACGTATCTTAAATATTATTGTTGCAACCCTGCAGCTGTAGATTTCATTCTTTTAATTAATGAAATATGTCCACCAAACAATCTAATTGTTAAGCCTGTTCTTACTGTCAAATCAATAAATCAAATAAAACTTTCTGTCAAAAAATGCATATTTCAATTCAAATAAAAGTGCTAATCTGCCTTCCCTATAAATCCTCCTTCATCACCCATCACCACCACAGACAGACAACAATCAACTTGATTCTAAAAGAAAGAAATAAGGTATGGAGTCCTGCCGTGGGTTTGTGACCTGGAGGAAACATCTATGATTTTGACGAAAGCAGTCATCACTTTGCTATCTTCAAATTCACACTGGAACCTAAGAATTTTTTTTTTTTTTTTTGAGATGGACTCTCTTTCTGTCACCCAGGCTAGAGTGCTGTGGCGTGATCTCGGCTCATTGAAACTTCTGCCTCCCAGGTTCAAGCAATTTTCTGCCTCAGCCTCCCAAGTAGTTGGGATTACAGGCACGTGCCATCACGCCTGGCTAATTTTTGTATTTTTAGTAGAGATGGGGTTTCACCATGTTGGCCAGACTGGTCTCAAACTCCTGACCTCGTGATCCACCCGCCTCGGCCTCCCAAAGTGCTGGGATTACAGGCGTGAGCCACCGCGCCTGGCCCCAGAACCTAAGAATTCTAAAATGGTCCCTTTAGTGGGTGAACCAGAGGATTTATACTCCCTGAAGCAATCAAATATTGTAAGATTTGTACTGGGTCAGAAGCATGACTGACTGCCTTTGTCAGTGGGAGAAAAGCGATTTGTGAATGGAGAAGTAGGAAGGAAGGCTCACTCTGCCACAGGTGCTCTCAGGCAACCATACGAGAAATTAGCAAATGCAGACATTGAGTATCTAAATACCATTAAAACTATTTTTGCATGCAAAATTCCTGAAAAGTCTCCATGAATCCCCAAGTGTATATATATACGTGTATATATATATATGTGTGTGTGTGTGTGTGTGTGTGTGTGTGTGTGTGTATATATATACCCACTTTAAAGACAACTAATCTAAAAAACAGCTCCAGAGTGCTTAACTCAACATTGAAAGCCAGGCACACAAAACACAAAAGCTGTCAGTCATAATGTTCTAAGAATAGAAGCCGAATAGATAACAAGGCAATGTGGTAAAAGCTTTAGGATATGCAAATTTGACATAGGGGTGCAGAGCTTGGATTCTGGAATCAGAAAGTCTGGAGTTTGGATTCCACCTGTACTACTTACTAGCCATGTGACTTTAAATAAATGTCTTTATCTCCTTGGGAATTAGTTCCCTCCTCTTTAAGACAGAAGCACTATTGATGTTGATGATGGCAGTGATGATGTTTTCAGTATCTGTACTTCACTGAATTGTTGTGAGGATTAGATGAAATAACACAAGGCACCTAGCACAAAACGTAGCATGTAGTAAACATTCAATAAATGCGAACACAATATTAGGAGAGAGAATTTCTTTTACTTAATGAAATATGTCCACCAAACAATCTAATTGCTAAGCCTGTCCTTACTGTCAAATTAATAAATCAAATAAAACCCTCTCCTGAGGGTAAATCACTGCCCATTTTTGCCAGCAGTTTAGACTATGAGTGAAAAGAACATTTTTAGGAACACCAAGCCAACTCAGACAAAATGGAGACATATTTTCAACTACAGCCCTGTCCTATGTCCCTAAAATTGCCTTCCATGAATGTAACCCCAATCAGAGTATAGTTTAAGGCAGAACGTAAGAAAGTGTCCTTCTTACTATTGACCCAAGGGATAAACAGCACTAATAAAATTCTGCTTTTTTATAGCTACTCTCAAATCTGTATCTGAATTTCTAAATGCATTTAAGATGCCCGGAGTCTAAAAATATATAACACAGTTAACAACAAAGAAAACGAACTTATGAGGGCTGAGTTAGAAAACCCCTACAGCTGTTAAGACATAGTCTTTTGCAAACCAAGAGATTAGGAATTTAATTTGTGCAAGTATGGAGGGGACTTCCAGCCACTTGTCTGGGAGAGCTTAGTACAGATAAGAAATTAATGTGCCTGAATGACCTAGACTTAATTCTTACAAACACTCTCACTTCTGAAATGGGCCCGGAGCTTTGCCTTTGAGTGGACATCCAAAAAAAATTTCCACCTGGGAATAAGAGAATTAACTTAAAAACTCATAAAAAGCAAGGCATTACTGTACATCTGATAAGGCTGAAAACCTTATATGAATGCACAACTAATGAATTTCCCACACACCAAGTTCATGCAAAATCACACAGTTAATTCCATTTCATACTTTTAAACCTTCACTAGAATTGGTTGTTTTTTTAATCCTTACTTTCCCATCTACTAAGGTAAGTCAGAAGACCGCAGATGTAAACATATCGACTGCCTCTAAAATAAAATTCATGTAGTGAACGGGATACTGCATTGTCTCCTAGTGCTTTTTAAGGGGCAGAGTCCAACAGCGTGGCTCATTTTACTACTGGCCAAACTATGAAGCAGAATATATCACTACATGTAGCAAATAACAAGTAAGCAGAGAATCAAAGACATTACAATGATATATCCATAAAAAAAATATTACCATATTTGTCCTAAAGACAACTCTAGAAATAATTCTATTTATCTAGTAAGAAAAGGCATGACAATTTACTATACATAAACAACATAATCTTTCAAAGAATGTCAAAAATGAAAACACTATACTATCCAACAAATTCTGTGACCTGGGAGAGAAACCCTACTAATCTCTAATAAATGGAACCTCCACATTAGACACATTAGAGGTGCTGTTTTTCTAAACCCACTTAATGTAGCTCTTTGAGTTTGCACCAGGATCTCCATCAGAGGTTTCATTTCTAAAATTCAATTAAAACTTATCTACGATTTAGATAGGTACCATATGGGGATCAATTTTAGGAACCTCTGTAACTTGAGGCATCTGATGACACTGTTAAAAGGAGTTGTCTATTACTGCAGGAACATGGTAATTTAGAAATGGCATCCTAGGCCGAGTGCGGTGGCTCACACCTGTAATCCCAGCACTTTGGGAGGCCGAGGTGGGCAGATCACCAGATCAAGAGATCGAGACCATCCTGGCTAACACAGGGAAACCCCGTCTCTACTAAAGATACAAAAAATTAGCCGGTCGTGCCGGCACATGCCTATAATCCCAGCTACTCGGGAGGCTGAGGCAGGAGAATCGCTTGAATCCGGGAGGCAGAGGTTGCAGTGAGCCGAGATCATACCACTGCACCCCAGCCCGGGCGACAGAGCAAGACTCCGTCTCAAAAACAGAAAACAAATGGCATCCTACCTAGTTTAATCACACCATAACTTAGAGCAAGTTTTATATTTTAAACTATATAGCTTTCAAGTAGCAATCCCCAATCCTATAAATGAAGACTGTATTAAAATGTTAAATGTATTATTATAACATTTCCTTTGGAAACCAGATTTAATTACAGGGATCATCTATAATGTCTTGCCTTTATCAGAGGAATTGGGGAGGTAATTAAGTAAGTAGAGTGTATCACTTCACATTTCTGGTCCCATTAACTTTCTGAACATTAACAAAATGCACTATGAGAAAATAATACTTGTAAAATTATTACCGTAATACAAATAATCAACTTCTTCAAGACAGAAAAATTCTTGGCTATAAAATTCAGAGGAAAATTCCAAGCTTATGACAAGATGAAAATACTGAAATACGTTTGACATTTGAAAACAAAATTTCCAGAAGCTTCTCTCACAAATACACGAGACAGAAACTGACTGATTCAGAGGCCACACACCTGAAGTTGTCTCACCAGTCTTAAAAGATTATCTCAATACAAGAAATGATTGTCTTTCCAATATTTCTTTTTTAGTCTTATAGTCTACAGAAGTATCCACATAAGGAGAGCTAGCAGGACACACACACCATGAATCAGTGGACAGGTCAGCTCCATGTTTAGTCAGTTCTTCATTCTACACCTTCTCCCAGTTAGAAGCAGCCCCATCTCCTCTGGGGAATTAATTGCCATGTAATCATCACTTGGATTACTGAGCTCTACTGTTTCACTTCCAGCTTTTTAAGAGAATTGTTTTCTTCCCACTTTTTTCAAATAGAAGAGGTGAGGAGAAAAAAATACAACAAGCATTAATATACCCTTCCCCAGATTCAACATTTGTTAATAACTTTCCACATCTGCTTTCTCTCTACATATGTGTATCTGTACGTTCTTTTGCTCATCCATTTGAAAATAAGTTGCATACATTTTAACTCATCCCTAAGACCTTTGGCATATGATTCCTATTAAGAATAACATAATCAAATTAGCCAGGCGTGGTGGCGCACGCCTGTAATGCCAACTACTTAGGAGGCTGAGGCAGGAGAATTGCTTGAACCCGGAAGGCAGAGGTGGCACTGAGCCAAGATCGCGCCACTGCACTCTAGCTTGGGCAACAGAGTGAGACTCCTTCTCAAAAAAAAATAGTAACATAATCTCTTACATGATCACAATACATAATATTATCTAATAAGTAGTCCATATTCAAATTTTTCCAAGTTAAGGGACTCACACTACCTTATGTCAAGACTCCCTATAAAGCTAATCAAGATAGTGTAATAATGGCATAAAGACAGACATATATAGTAGATTAATGATACAGAATACAGTGTCCAGAAACAGACTCTTATATATTGCCAATTGATTTTCTACAAACGTGCTGCAGTGGACTGACAGTGTCCCTGAAAATGCATGTCCACCTGGAACCTCAGAACGTAACTCTTCATAGAGTGTCTGTAGATGTAATTAGTTATGATAAGGTCATACGGGATGAAGGTGGGCCCTAAATCCAATGGCTAATATTCTTTTTAGAAGAGGACAGGACACACAGAAAGGAAGTCATGTGACAACCGAGGCAGAAATCGCAGTCATGTAGCTACAAGGCAAGGAATTCCAAGGATTGCTAGGAGCCACTTGAGGCTTAGGATAGACAAGGAAAGATTCTCCTCTAGATCCGGTAGACAGAGTGTAACCAACACCTTGATTTCAAACTTCTGACCTATAGAATTATGAGACAATATATTTCTGTTGCTTTAAGCCACCAGACTTGTGAAGCCAGCACTAGGAAACTAACAGAATTTTTTGTGTTGTTTGATTGGTTGGTTTTTATCGAGGTAAAATTCACATAACATAAAATTCACCTGACCATGGGTTTGTAGTCAGACTAGCCTGGGTTCCAATACTGCATCTATCCCTTCCTGCACCTACCAGAGCAAAATGCCAAACCGAACCTCACTTTTCTTACCTATAAAATGGGGATATAGTCTAACCTGAGATGTGGTTATTAGGATTCCTTGATATAATGCAATGGCTCTCTACTTTCACATGCACCAGAGTCACCTGCAAAGGCTTCTTACAACATTAATTGCTAAGTCCCACTTACAGAGTTTCTGATTCAGTGGGTCTGGAGTCAGGCCTGACAGTTTGCACTGGTAAGAAGTTCCACATGATGCTGAAGCCGCTATTCTGGAGACCACGCTTTGAGAACCAGTGCACAGAGACTAAGATAAAACTGCTGTTCAATAAATGCTCTTCTCCTCATCCTCTACTCTTCCCTTTCCAAAAGTCAACTGTCCAAACAGGGCATACCTGAAGCCTTCCCTTTTTTCCACTCTAAAGTTTACCCTGCTGGGCAGGGTGGCTCACACCTGTAATCCCAACACTTTGGGAAGGCGAGGCAGGAAGATCACTTGAGCCCAGGACTTCAAGATGAGCCTGGGCAGCATAGTGAGACCCAGTGTCTACAAAAAATAAAAATAAATTAGCTGGACATGATAGCACATGCCTGTGGTTCCAGCTGCTCAGGAGGGACTGAGATAGGAGAGTCGCTTGAGCCTGGGAGGTCGAGACTGCAGTGAGCCATGATCATGCCCCTGCACTCCACGTGGGCAACACAGCAAGATCCTATCTCCAGAAAAAAATAAAATAAACAAAAGTTTTCCCATTCCTCTGTCTTCCTTGGATCTCCACCAAATCTAATAGATGGTGGCGGATTCCCTTACTATATAAAGAAAGCTCTGAATAAGTTGCCATTGGTTGTACTCATTTGGGTAGTCCTCATTTATTTCCACAACCAGAATAAAATCAATTAGTTATTTCTGTGATGTTTTTGCTCCTTAACTTAGAATTCCTTCTTCTGAGACAGTGTGGTATGGGGCAGGAGGGACCTGCTTTGGAGCCAGAAAGACCTGGGTTTCGAAATATGACTTCTCCAGCTATCACCTTATGCAAGTTCTATCATCTCTTTGAATGTCCACTTCCTCACTGATGCTCTCCATGAAGGGAACAAAAAGCATCTACCGCTTAGGGCTGCCCTAAGAAGAGAAAATAAACACAAAAGGACGCTGTGCCTGACACAGAGTGTCAATGAAGTCAGGTGCTCTGACTGGGCTGTGTTCTTCAGCTTTGAAACCTTTAATCCTGTGAATATGCACCTGTTGACGTTAGGTCTGGAAGGGTTTTTTGTTTTGTTTTGTTTGTTTTTAAGTAATGTTATTGGGAGTATAGAGCCAAGTCTCTCAATTTAGAAAGTAAAAGATGAGTGTTGCAGCTTCGGCATACTGTTTTGACTACTGTGACAGAAAATGACCCAAACTAGTTCATGTAAAACCTCATCAACAGGCCGGGCACGGTGGCTCACGCCTGTTATCCCAGCACTTTGGAAGGCCGAGGTGGGCAGATCACCTGAGGTCGGGAGTTTGAGACCAGCCTGACCAACATGGAGAAACCCCATCTCTGCTAAAAATACAAAATTAGCCGGGCGTGGTGGCACATGCCTGTAATCCCAGCTACTCAGGAGGCTGAGGCAGGAGAATGGCTTGAACACCTCCGGGAGGCAGAGGTTGCTGTGAGCCGAGATCACACCATTGCACTCCAGCCTGGGCAACAAGAGCGAACCTCCAACTCAAAAAAAAAAAAAAAAAAAATCTCATCAACAGAACTATAGGGACATCCCAGACTCCCAAAGACTGACTTTCAATTGATAAATAACTCAATAAATCAGGCTGCTCTCTCAGGAAATGCTTGATTTGATTACCTCCATTCTTCTCTCAACCTGCTTCTTCTGCTTACCCAGCCTGTACATGGCCCTTAAAAATGTCCACCCAAAGATGGTAGTGGTCTATAATATCACATGGATTTGGGTTACACAGGTGTATGCGTTTGTCGGAATTCATCGAATGGTACACTTAAGACACAGGCATTCCACTGCACTTAATGGATCTATTCTCATTTCTGTCTCCCTCACTAAACTGTGACATCTCAAGGACAAAAAGGGAATCGTATTCAACACTGAATCCTCCACACTAGCACATGCCTAGCATGTAGCTGAATCTCAGTAAATGCATGATTATTAAACAAAGGAAGGAAACTGAAGAATTTGAGAAAGTCTACTTATTGAGATTTACTCTGAAAGATGTACTACAAGTTCGGATTTTAATTAATGATTACATTTCAGTGAATTAATATAAACATATTTAAATTTTAATCATTATAAAGTGAACTATATTTATAAGCAAACAATTAGTGACTTAATTAAGGTGCCAACTGTTCAGTGTACATGACTCTAGCACCACCTAGTGTAAATAAATGCATATTACCACATTTGGAAATTCCCTGAAGACAAAGAATCTCCCAGTGGTGGGTCACAAGCTAACATACTTCAACCACAAACATTCAGCAGGTGCCTGCTGGTCCTGGAAATTATGCCAGCCTCCAGAAGGACAGACACAGCTCTTGTCTGTGTTGATCACTGCTGTCTCCTCAGGGTTTAGGAGAGTGGCAAAAGCACTTTGCTGGCCTTCAGTAAATATCTGTTAGCTGACTGACAAGATTCAGGGATTAAAAGGTGACTAAGTTATCTTCAGGAAAGACATTCAGCCATTCAACACCAACCACATTTCACAGACAATGAAATATTATTCCGCACTAAAAATAAATGAGCTATCAAGCTCTGAAAAGACACGGAGGAAACTGAAGTGACTATTACTAAGTGAAAGAAGCCAGAGTGAAAAGGCTGCACACTGTGTGATTCCAACTGTATGACATTTAGGAAAAGGCAAAACTATAGAGACAGTAAAGGATCAGTGATGACCAGGAGCTGGGGAGGGAAGGGATGAATATGCAGGGCACAGGGGATTCGGGGGGCAGGGAAATTCCTCTGTATGATACGATGATGGTGGATACATGTCATTACACATATGTCAAAACCCATAGGATTTACAACACTAAGGGTGAACGCTAATGTAAACTATTCACTTCGGGTGATAATGTCTTGAGTAGAAGTTGATCGGTTGCAACAAACATGCCATTCTGGTGGGGGTGTCCATTGTAGGGGAGGGCCGTGCATGTGTAGAGGAAGAGGGTCTATGCGAACTCTCTGTAATATGCACTCAATTTTGCTATGTACTTAAAACTACTCTAAAAAGCAGTTTTTTTAAGTCAATAATTTTTTTTACTCTAACTTTAGATATCAAATAAGCAAAACCCAAATCTAATAAGTACATCAAAAATATACTGTTTTTTTAAATGCCTACATAAATGCTCAATAAATGTTATTTCCTCACCTCCGTAGCACAACCACAACTCCTTACCCTAAGTAGCTGACATGAAGTGGCTGTAAACAAGCCACTGTTTCTTTCTTCATCTGTGAAATTAAGACAGCAGGACTAAATCTCTCACTTCCTATTCTAATTTAATATTCTTTTAAATTTTAAAAGAATAGATTACAAAATCTAAACTTTTCTAAAATATAGAAAAAGGAGGGAAACTGTCAAATATTTACAGCATCACAGTGACACCAAACCCTGACAACGAACACATTAAAAATTACTGTCAAATCTCACTTGTGGGCCAGGGGCGGTGGCTCACACCTGTAATCCCAGCACTTTGGGAGGCCAAGGTGGGTGGATGACTTGAGGCTAGGAGTTCGAGACCAGCTTGGCCAACATGGCAGAATCTTGTCTCTACTAAAAATACAAAAATTCTGGGTGGTGTTGTGCACCTGTAATTCCAGCTACTGGGGAGGCTGAGGCACGAGAATCGTTTGAACTCGTTTGGGAGGTGGAAGTTGCAGTGGACAGAGATCACACCTCCAGCCTGGGCCACAAACCAAGACTCTGTTTCAATAAAGAAACGGAAAAAAAAAACTCATTTATAAATATTAGTGCAAAAACTTTACAAGTAATAGCAATGAGAACTCATAAATGCACTAACTGAAGGCTAGGCTATAGGCACAACTGTTTACTCCAGTGATTCCAGGATAGTCCAATATTAGGAGCTCTACGCAGACAAGCAACCATATAAATAGGTCAAAAAAGAAAAGTTATATGACCATCTAAAAGTAGATGCCAAATAGACATGATGAAATTTTTAAACCATTCCTGATTTTAGCACTTAGCAAAATAGCCATAGACGACTATTTCCTTAACATAATGGAAAAATACATTTCATATCAGTCTATAACTTTCTAATGTTTTATTGGAAACATTACTGAAACACTAAAACAACGACACACACAAGCATTTCTGTTGAAGTCTGGGAGGAATAAAGAAAGCCCACCATTGGGCTTCTGGATTAATATTCATCTGGAAGTGCCATACTAGCCAATGCAAGGGAAAAAAATCTTATGTGAGTTTTATTTATTTATCACACATTTTTACAGCGCTTACTATGTGTCAGATACTGTCCTGAACACTTTACAAACACTAAATCATTTAATTAATATAATCCTCATAATAATACTATAAGGCAGTACGATTATTATCTCATTTTACAGACGGAGAGAGCGAGGCACAGGGAACATAAGTAGCTTGCACAAAGTCACATAGCTAGCAAGTTAGTCGAAACAGTCTTAACACACAAGCAGTCATAGTTCCAGAGCCCGTGCTTCTCACCACTATGCTACATGAAACATGATATTGGACTGAAGGAGGCGGAAGTATCCATATATGCAGATGATATGACACATTCGCAAAATTCAAGGGAGAAAAAAGTTGAAACATTGTTACAAGTGAGAATTTAGTACAGTGGTGGGTTAAAAATCATGTAAAACTACAGTGTTTCTATATGTAAACAACAAAAACTTAGAAAATATACTATAAAAAGATGCTATTTACACTACTGACCAAAAAAAGGTAAAATAACTAGAAATAAAAATAAGTAGATAGTTCCTATTTGAATAAAAAAATTACAACTCTGCTGGTTTATCGGCGAACATAAACTCCAAATTTACCAAAAGCGAGGTATTCAAAAGGTATGAACTGACTTAAAATGCTCCTCAGGCACCGGTAAGTAAAAGTCACAGGGTTGAAAGCAAACCAGCCTTAAAAAGGCCCACGCTTTCGCCACCTACCTGGATCAGGTGCACGCAATACACTTGAGCTTTGTCAGCTAACCCAATTATGCCCAATCTTTTAGGCCAACTCTTAACAAATTTAATACCTTGAGTTACCAGCCCAAGGAAACGGTCATGATACAGAATCACTTTTCTGCAAACTCTTAGTAAATCTCTACTATACCTTACAACAGTCCACATTTTAACTACTAATAAAGCACTGAAGTTGGGTGAGGAACTGATGGAACAAGTGGATCTTCTAGTCGGCTCCTATTCCACTTTAAGGCCTAAGGTTGAGCAGTTAATGCCCGATTAAATCAGATTAGGTAACACGTGAAGAAATTGTTTACAATGCAAAAAAGAGAAATCCTGAATAAACATTCAGAGAAGTGTCCCCTAAAAAGTAAGGATCATTCAACTATGAAATGAGTTAACATGGGAAACCGAGATTCTCCTTAGGAAATACTTTAATGGGATAGATGTGCATCCATAAAGAAACTGCTACGCATTGAGATGGGGAAAAATGCTTTAACCGTCACCATTAGCACCATAATCAGTCAGTCAGTCAAGCAATCAGGTAACCATTATTTATGGAGTTGCTACTATGGGCAGAACTCTGCAGCAGTTAAAATAAAATTCAAGGTATGATTCCATCAAGAGAAATATTTATTATATGCTTGGAGAAACAAACATGAAAAGAATACAAAGCAATACATGAAAAGAAATACATAAGGCAAACTAATAATGGGAGAATTTCTCTCTGAGTTCCCATATATATTACAGGAATAAAAATCTAAGGAGCAATCAATCAGAATAGAATTTTATTTCTTTCAACTTTTAGAAGCTGAAAAGATTTGGAGGCCTGTAAAATGTACACAGGTAAATAATCCATGGCAGTGGTAATAACTGATGAGAGATTATTAAAAACACACTAAAGCCTCAAGCGTCAGCAATGTGTATCATCCTATTTCATTAAAACATTCAGTAATTTCAGTAACTACAGTTAATTTAACAAGTCACTGTGCTAGGCTCTTACTGAATGAGTCAAAAGGAAACACATAAAAACACTCAAAGAATTCTTATATAAAGCAACAGGACTGGATGCAAGCTCTAAGGGCAGCTCTTGAACAATGAAAGAACTGGGACTGAAATCAAGTTTGTGACTGAAAATAGGCATGTTGAGCTCTGTAGTCACCTCTATTTATAGTACTGTAATAAAAGCCACATGTTGGGTTAAATCAATCTCCTCCCATCCCTTAGATAACCCACTCTACAATACAACAAATTTATAACTGAAGATGTGGGGTGATAATTCACATTAATTCAACAAATATTTACTGAGTTATGATGCTGCGCTCAGTGCCTGAAATGCTAAATTTAATAAGACATAGACTCAGCGTTGTTTGTTTTTTTAAATAAAGACACAGTCAAGTCCAAGTCCCTGAACTGAAAGAGCTCATGTTATAGAGAATTTCTCACTTTTTAGGGAGAGAAAAAGTATTCCTTTAAAAATAAGGTTCCTTGAAACAGTCCTGTTTTCCAATCATTAACTACCCAACCAAGAGGAGAGAGAATTGCAAAACCACCACATTTGCTTGTAAGAACTGGATGGAATACGAATTGGAAATAAAAATTAAATATCTCTAAAACTGTCATGCTATACTGGGTTGAATGTACATCAAGAAATTGTATTTCCAGTCCTACATTGAGAAATTTTATTTACACAAAATCTATTACACAAAGCAAGATATAACCGGCTAATATTTCAATGAGCTATTACCAAATGTTAAGAGGTTTCCTAGAAAGAAATGAGTTCTATTAAAAGCTTTAGGGACACTGAGCCTCCAAATGCTATAGAAAAGCCAGATACTATAGAAAAGCCAGATACTGCCTTGAGGCAAAAATGCTAGAAAGTGACAGAATGCTTTCTTTACAATTTGCAGCTAGGCTATTACCCATGATAAATTGATAACCATTCATTAACTTTCAGAGCAATAGACAACTGGCAGGCTATTTCATGCCTCAAAGAATTTATGGCAAAAATGACAGGTGACTTTGAATTCTGAAAAGGATTCTTGGAAATTGTTACTTTCATGCATTCTTTTAAATAAACTTGGAGGCAGATATAGGTATTTGCTGCTGATATGAATTAAAGGTCATGATTTTCTACATCAATGATAAAAGGATTAATGTTTATCGGTTGCATCAGTCTGTCAATCAACAACAGATATGTGAATCAGGCACTTAAAGTACATCCTGATAGCTGAGTCATAGCAGGGAAAAACTATGCAAAAATACATCAATAACCTATATTAAAACAGTACAATTAAGAGTTAGGAATTATGTTTGCAGGTTCTTTGCTGGCCACCTCCTTGGTACCTACCACAATGTTGGTAATCCCAGAGGAATTTGTCTCTGGTCCAATTTTCTTCTCCTTCTCCCTGTTTCTAAGCTGATATATATCTAAGCCTTCAGCTATCACCTATCTCTACCTTCTCCAGGAGTATCTCTCTCTTGAGTTACACCAATTGTCAACCCTGGCTTCACATTAGCATTACCTCAGTTGATTTTAAGACATACCAAACTGTGTCCCTGTGTCATATAAATTAAATCAGTATCTCTACGAATAGGACCAAGGCATGAATTTGTTGTTTAGTTTCCCTAATAGGCACCCAAGGTCAAGACCCACTGCCTTTCTAGATCCATCACTCCAGCCATCTCCTGGTCTGGTCAGCTCCACCTGAGTATCTCACAGGCACCTCAAATTTCCCATGTAACATAGCTACTCATTCACCAACACCAAGCTAAAGCATTTTCTCCTCTGCCCTAACTGACCCCAGGGGCATTAGGCAGTCCTACCACCTAGCTTCTATAGTATTCTGTCCATGCCTCTGTTGAAGCATTTAGCACCATTTATTATAACTTATATTTTCCCTATAAGCCTGTTTCTTTGTCCTGCTTTGTTTGTTTTAATATGCGAAGAACCCACAAATTAGTGGGACCAGAAGGTGAGTGATAGCCAAAATCCAAAGAGAAATCAAATATCTATCATCAGGTCTCAGGAGTCATTACAAGGTTGGAAAACTGGAGACATGGCTAAAGTATCATCAAGCAGGCAGACACAAGATCAGAGTTATGAAGGAGGACACAAGGGGATGGGAACGGTGTACCCAGGGCTTAGCTTTATTAACTTCCACCTAGTACACCGAATGGACCAGACTAATCCAAATTTGGCTCTAGGTTAAAGCAAATGGTCCCGTAAAGTCTACTTCCCCAAAGAATATCAAATTTAAGTTCCCCTTTGCACTCTCACTTCTACAGCCTTACATGGAGCCTTCCACCTCTTGCATAGAATCTTTTTTCCTTTTCTTGTAGAGACTTTCAAAACAGCGTCTTAATTCATGTCCATACTGATCATCTCTGGCCACTTTGGTCTAACACTGACCAGAGTTATATTTCAGAAGAATAAATCTTTCGAGAAGAATAAATGTTCAAGGCTAATAGAGGAAAAAGTAATAACATAAAATAAAATAATAAATCTTCTCCCTCATCACTCCTCTATTGGAAACTCTCAGGTGACTCTTAGAAAATAAGGTCCATGAGGTCAGGAGTTCAAGACCAGCCTGGCCAACATGGTGAAACCCCGTCTCTACCAAAAATACAAAAAATTAGCCAGCCGTGATGGCAGGAACCTGTAATCCCGGCTACTCGGGAGGCTGAGGCAGGAGAATTGCTTGAACCTGGGATGCGGAGGTTGCAGTGAGCTGAGATCGTGCCACTGCACTCCAGCCTGAGCAACACAGCAAGGTTCTGCCTCAAAAAAAAAAAAAAAAAAAAAAAAAAAAAAAAAAAAAAAAAAAAAAAAAAAAAAAAGAAAAGAAAAAGAAAAAGAAAAGAAGGTCCAAATTCTCTACCATGGCCTATACAGCCTTTCTCAACTCGGCTGTAACCAATACCTCCAACCATTCTCCCACATAATCAATACTACATTCACAATCAATGTTCTCCATCTGTTCACAACTTAGTGCTTTATACAAGCTGTGCGTACAGCAAAAGTACCCAATCCACTGCCTACCTACTATCCAAAATTTACAGATCCTGCAGAAATCAGCTCAAATGCTACCTCTTCAGTAAAGCTGTTTATAACTACATCAGAATAAATGGACATCCCCATTCACTACTGATTCTTTCCAAAAGTTTTTCTGGAGGCCCTACTATGTGACAGTCACCGGCATAAACATTCCTATAGTATTTTGTTCAAACTTGAGTTATGACAGTTATGATGTTATATTTAAAACATATGTGATTTTATCACCTGCATCTGTCTGTTCATTTCCTGAAGATAGCAAGCATTATTTTCTGGTCCAGCTTTCCTGTTTTTCTGACTTGAGTCCAAGAGGGGCTCAGGACTCCATGTTGTGCCTAATAAAGACTTCCCTGATGGCAGGTCACAGCTGTGGGCACCCGAGGTTCAGGCTACAAGGACAGATATTAAAATAATGACTGAGCCCACATGTAAAATATAAATAGTGAGCCAAGAAAGTGAAGAAAGGTCAAAAGGCAAAGTATTCAGGTCTTCCATCTCAGATGAGAAAAACAGAGGTAAAAGTGAGAAACAAGACAAGCAGAGTTGGAAAAACTGAAGACTAACTTTGAACTAATATCATCAACAAAGTTCAGCTGTGCATGACTTGATATACTTTGCTGGAACAGGGCCATAACCTTCAAGTCGAAAAGTAATTCTTTTTTTTTTTTTTTTTTTTTTTTGAGACAGAATCTCACTCTGTTGCCCAGGCTGGAGTGCAGTGGTGCGATCTTGGCTCACTGCAACCTCTGCCTCCCGGGTTCACACCATTCTCCTGCCTCAGCCTCTCGAGTAGCTGGGACTACAGGCACCCACTACCACGCCCGGCTAATTTTTTTTTTTTTTTTTGTATTTTCAATAGAGACGGGGTTTCACTATGTTAGCCAAGATGGTCTGGATCTCCTGACCCCGTGATCCGCCCGCCTCGGCCTCCCAAAGTGCTGGGATTACAGGCATGAGCCACCGTGCCTGGCCAGAAAAGTCATTCTAAATACAGTGCATTATATCCATCTTTGTAACTATTCTGCAGCCTAACCTAGTACCAGGAACATGTGCTGTGAAAGCGTGCTAAATTAACACTTTTGCAAGTAATGATTATAACATACACGCATACCTTCTATGTGTATTCATCTGACCCAGTAGGCAAAACAAAGCCACTGGAAATACTGAATTTTAGAATAGGATGTTGATATGGTTTAGCTATGTGTCCCCACCCAAATCTCATATCTAATTGTAATCCCCGTGTGTTGAAAGAGGGGCCTGATGGGGGGGGGGGCGACTGAATCATGGGGGCTGACTTCCCCGTGCTGTTTTGGTGATAGAGTTCTCCCAAGATCTTGTTTGAAAGTGTGTAGCACGTCCCCCTTCACTCTCTCCCGCTCTGCTGTTCTGGCGATGAGTTCTCGCGAGATCTTGCTATTTGAAAGTGTGCGGCACGTCCCCGTTCACTCTCTCCTGCTCTGTTCTCACGATGAGTTCTCGCGAGATCTTGCTATTTGAAAGTGTGTGACACATACCCCTTCACTCTCTCCTGCTCTGTTCTCACGATATGAGTTCTCGCGAGATCTTGTTATTTGAAAGTGTGTGGCACATACCCCTTCACTCTCTCCTGCTCTGTTCTCACGATATGAGTTCTCGCGAGATCTTGTTATTTGAAAATGTGCGGCACGTCCCCCTTCACTCTCTCCTGCTCTGTTCTCACGATGAGTTCTCGCGAGATCTTGCTATTTGAAAGTGTGTGGCACATACCCCTTCACTCTCTCCTGCTCTGCTGTTCTCGTAGTAGAGTTCTTGCAAGATCACTTCCCCCTCTCTCTCCTGCTCTGTCATGGTAAGACTTTCATTCTCCTTCGCTTCCAGTTTCCTGAGACCTCCAAGCCATGCTTCCTGTACAGCCTGCGGAACTGTGAGTCAATTAAACCTCTTTTCTTCATAAATTACCCAGTCTCAGGTAGTTTTTTACAGCAGTGTGAAAACAGACTAATACAGATATCTCATCTGAAACCAGTGACTTGAAACTACTAACTCACGGCACACAGTAAATATCGAAAGACTAATTTATTCTACCACCTATAAGTCACATACAGTATTAAAGCCTGGAAGCAAAATGTAAAACAATCAGGAGCTTTGGAAATAAACTGTCACGTGGACTGAAGATTCTTCTGTCATTTGGCTGCAGAGAAAACCATTCTGCAACCCAAAAAAAAAAAAAGCCACAAAGAAGAAGCAGGGATGAAAAAACACAAGATAACACACTTAGGCTCTTGAAGGCATTCCAGTTTCTAGTTTCATTCCCTTCCCAAATCACAAGACACACCCCTACCCTTGATTTCTGTGAGATACCCTGAATCCTTTTAATATATTCTTCTTTGCTTCAGCTAACACTGCTATTTCCTGCAAACAAAAAAATTTCATACCATGCATGAGTACCAGAGTGCTCTCCCTCCACTGCCTTTATTATATCCAAGAACTTCATTGTCAAAAACATCTATTCCGTTTACAACTCTGCTTTCACTTCTTACTCAATTACCAATTTATTCAATTAATATCTACTGAGCACCTGCTCCAGCACTTAGTAACAGAAAGATGAATATGTCATGGTCTCTGCACTCAAGCACAGTCTAGCACAGTTTTTTCAAACTGTGGATCTTGATCAATTTGTAAAATCAATTTAGTGGTCCTGAGATGAACTTTTTAATATTTGAAATATAAGAAAATTAAAATACTGCATCACAAGAAATTGAATATTATTTTCTACAGCTTTTGTTTCAGTTACATGTGTGTTTTTACTTAATAGAAATATAGTATGTATATCTCACTGTGGGTCGTGAACAAAGAATTTGAAAAATACCAATAGGTCCCTATTTCCTAATAATGTGAACAAATGCCAAGGAAGAAGTCAGTCAAAAGCTGTGCCTTAGAAAATCCTTTAGTGCTTTAATAAAAAATAATTTCAATTGGTGTTTTCCTAGTTTATGTTGATTTTATAAGTATTGAAAACAGTTGTTGGTTTGCCTCAAGTAGATTAAACATTCCGTCTTGTTTATAGTTTTAATTAGCTAAACAAATCCTTTTCTCTTTGCCTTGAACATTACAAAGAAACTTCAAATCAGCATGTCAAAATTATTATAAACTCCTAATTAGCTAAGTACAAATTTAATACATTTCTACCACACTTACAATGAATGCTGTCTGGGCTAAATAAACCCCAATCATCATAAGAGTATCTATCAGCTACAAGGCTACGAGCCATGACAAGTTAGCCTGAAGAAAACACCATGAGGCTTAAGACAGCTGTGCTCAAATATTATTAAAGGCATACAATGACTCTAAATTGTTTAAGGTAACTTCTGAAAAACGTAAGTTAAAGAGACTGTAAGAATACATCAAATAAGCATTGGGCATCTTGTAGGATTTCTTGTATTAATAATCTGATTTTGTTTCAAGGAAAATTAATTCAAGTGTGTTTATTCTCTAGTTTAAAGGCTGTCCATCTTTATCAGATAGTGAAAATTATCTGAAATTAGTGGGAAAAAAAGTGGAAATTAGTCAACAAGAATATTTCCTAAACACCTAGTACACATAGCTCCAGGTATTATGCAGAACATTACATATAAAAGCCATAAAATACTTCCAAATTATATACATGTTAAATATGTTAAAATCCATAGTAAAAACTTAGAACAATTTTAGTGCCAAAAATAATCACATCATAAACATGTTTCTGTAGAAAAATAGAAATCATACAAAGCACAGCAATCTATTTCCATGTGTTTTCAAAAACATATACTTGCTACTTATCTATTTGTTTTGCTAGAGAGAATTAGGTAACTAAAGGCTAAGAAAAATATGTAAAAAAATTAAAATTGAGGGGGCTGAGGCAGGAGAATGGCGTGAACCCGGGAGGCGGAGCTTGCAGTGAGCCGAGATCGCGCCACTGCACTCCAGCCTGGGCAACAGAACAAGACTCCGTCTCAAAAAAAAAAAAAAAAAATTAAAATTGAGAAAATGTATTCGCAAACTTTTTTTTCTCGGACACAGGAAAAGTACCACTATTAGTTGGTTTTCGCAGCACCACACACTTTTGGCATACCTGTGTTCATGTATTCATTTTCATTTATTCTAAATTAATTGATTGTCTGCCTAATTCTAGAGACATAAAGATGAAGGCACTCACAGTTTAGAAAAGGAACAAACGTATAAACTTAAATGTAATTTAATTTGCAAAGTGCAACACAGAGTAGAGTACCTAATCCAGGCTGGTGTGGTAGGGAGGGCAAAGAAGGCTTCCAAAAAAGAGGTGAAATCTAAAACAAAGGATAGGAGGCATCCCGGTAAAGGTTTGGTTTCTGAACACCTTTACCTTGGTGGAGGTGTGGAAAGCCTAGCATTGTGAGTACAGGCATGGCAAGAATTCGCCTGCTGGGTACAGTGCATCCTCCCGCGGAGCCTGCTGGGTACAGTGCATCCTCCCACGGAGCCTCCTGGGTACAGTGCATCCTCCCGCGGAGCCTGCTGGGTATTTCTCCCGCAGATGCTGTAGGACCCCATGCCTAGAGGTCTGGAGAACTCTGCTCCACAGTGATGAGCGGTACCCCCATCCTTGGACCTGCCTTTCCCACAACCCCATGGGGGCCTGGCCTCAAGTCACAGGCCCCCGACTGTGCCACTGTGTCCACTGGGAATTGTACACCTGAGCAATGGAAGGGTCACACAGACCCCACCACCCACAAAACTGCATCTCAGATCACCCCATTTTTGGGCAAGTCCCTTGACCCAGAGGCTTGGAGGGCAGGAGAATCACCTTCAGGCCATCTGGTATAGCTGAAACAAACTCAGTCTGGAGCTGAGAGAAGGGTCAGAACTGGAGGGCTACACAAACACACTAAGGATTTTGGATTTTATGTTGTAAGAAATCAGGATTCAGAGAAATCTTAGATAGCTCACTCTATGAGCTAACAAAAAACAGATTAGTAAATAAGAAATGAGCATTAAGAAACATTTTAGGTCAAAATGAGATACATGCTATACAATTTGCTGATAAACAAAGCAACAAAATACATTTTAATTGAGTAGAAAAAAAGAAAGAAAAAAATGGTAGGGGATAGCAAAATCACATTTAAGAGGCTGTGGCAGGGATGACATCCAGGTGAGAAACTGGGGGTCTGAACTGTGTAGTAGGCATGGAAAGGAGAATGCAAGAAAAACTTGGTGATATAGGAAGGAAAATGAAATGAACTTGCTGAATGACTGCAATGAGATTGAGAAAAGGAAAAAGTCAAGGAGTGGTTCAAGATGAGGCAGGAAGGGACACGTAGGCACAGTAACAATCTGAAGCCCTGAACCGAGAACAGTAGCTAGGAGGGTAGGAAGGGAACAAGAATGAATACCAGGTGACGAATCAGGAGACTAAGATAGAAATTTAGGCAAGAGGTTATGGTATGATGGTTTCAATTAGGATGATGACAGCAGAGATAAAGGGATATATGTATATTTGAGAAACATTCTACTGCTGAAATCAACAGGATTGCAGTTATTAGGCTAGCAGGTCAGGGAGAGGGAGAGAGGATGTCACAAGGACAAAACAGCGGTACCAATTACTGAAATAAGGAAGGTGGGAGAGAAGCAAATTTAAGAATGAAGATTGAGAATACTGTTTTAAACATGTTGAATTTCCAGCTCCTCTGAGATATCCAAGTTAAAATATCAACTAGACAGTTAAATACAAGAGTGTGGGGCCGGGCGCAGTGGCTCACACCTGTAATCCCAGCACTTTGGGAGGCCGAGGCAGGCGGATCACAAGGTCAGGAGATCAAGACCATCCTGGCTAACACGGTGAAACCCCATCTCTACTAAAAATACAAAAAAAAAAAAAAAAATTAGCCGGGCGCAGTGCCGGGCGCCTGTAGTCCCAGCTACTCGGGAGGCTGAGGCAGGAGAATGGCGTGAACCGAAGAGCCGAAGTTTGCAGTGAGCCGAGATAGCACCACTGCACTCCAGCCTGGGAGATACGGTGAGACCCCATCTCGAAAAAAAAAAAAAAAAGAATGTGGAATTAAAAGGTCTGTTTAGACTGAAATATAATTTCAAGAATAACAATTATATAAGTAATTGCAACTCTGTATGACAACAGAGGAGGCATATGGATGGAAAAGATGGCCCAGAAACAGGTCTAAAATCTAAACTTTAGATGCCAGGGGAGGATGAGCCTGCAAAGGAAGCTGGAGTCTGATTATAAACAAAGCTTTTGAGAAATTTGGTTATGAAGAAGAGATGGTACAGTAGCCTTAAGAAGTGTAAGGCAAACAGAGAGGGTGCTCTTTGTTTTCTTTTTGAGGAAAGACAACATAGCATGTTTAAGAGCTGATGGGAATGTGTCAGTAGAGAGAGAAAAAGGTTTAAAGATACACAAGAAAAGGCCTGGTGCAGTAGCTTACTCCTGTAGACCCAGCATTTTGGGAGGCCGAGGTGGGCAAATCACTTGAGCTCAGGAGTTCAAGACCAACCTAGGCAACATTGCAAAACCCCACCTCTACTAAAAATTTAAAAACTTAGCCAGGAGTGGTGGCATGTGCCTGTGATCCCAGCTACTCAGGAGGCTGAGGTGGGAGGCTCACTTCAGCCCAGGAGGTAGAGGTTGCAGTGAGCCATGACTGCTCCACTGCACTCCAGCCTGGGTGACAGAGACAGACCCTGTCTCAAAAAAAGGTATACAAGAAAGAGAGAAAACATTCAATAGCATAAGTTTCCGAGAAGGCCAAAGTACACGGGATCCAGGACCCATGTGAAGGGTTTAGCCCCTCCTCTCCAAGATGGGGTCTAGGTAAACTGTGTCTGTAGGACAGTGGTTGAGGAAGCAGTCTTGGAGCCACACAGTGTCCTCTAAATTCTCAGTTTTCTGGCTCACTGTGTTAAGATTAGTCTGGACTTACCAGTAAATTGTTAGCCACTAAAGTACAACTGGTCCTGTGTAGTCTTTTTCCCCCATGGATCTGTTAATGTTTATTAGTACTAGCATCTTCCTTTGTTCTCTGTGTTAAAGCAAAGAAAGAAGAGGGTTTTGTCATATAATCTGATTTTAGCTTGACTTGGGAAACTTGAGATTGTCATTTAATATATCTTCTTGCTTTAAGAAATAAATTCCTTGTGTTTACAATTAATTGATCACAACCAGCTATGGATTTCTTTGTTCCTTTGCCACTCCCACTGCTTTACTTGACAAGAAAAAAAGAAACAAAGAAATCCCTTGAAAATGAGGAATACAAACTGCAAGGATAAAATATAAATCAAACAAAAGCATCTCAGCTAAACCTCTTTTTTTGTTTTCCAGATGCTACTATCCTTCAAGATGGTAATTAAGAAAAGACAGAAAAATGCCTAAACACCAACTGATGTTTTCTTGTCAAAATCTGTTTCATCAGACCCAAGGGATATGGCAGGGGATGGTATTCTACAAAATAATTCAGATTCTCTTTCTAAAGACTTGAATTGTTTCAGGAAAAATAAACTAATTCACAAATCAGTAATAATACACTTGTAGGAGTAACTATGAGCTGCCATCACTCTGTAAATGAATAAAACATAGCGGCATCTACTTCTAAAACTGTGCCAAATACACCACTAATAACTCCTCGATGATGCAGGGAATCAATGCTGGAAATTAACATAAATTAATGAAGGAAGTTCGAAAGTTCAGAAGAAGTATTAAAAGAACACCTATCGGGGCCAGGCACGGTGGCTCATGCCTGTAATCCCAACACTTTGGGAGGCTGAGGCAGGAATTGCTTGTGCCCAGGAGGACCAGAAGTACCAGACCAGCACCAGCCTGGGGAACATAGTGAGACCATATGTCTACAAAAAAATTAAAAATCATCTGGATTATTAAAAAATAAATAAATAAAAAACAGATGCTGGCAAGGCTGTGGAGAAAAGAGAACACTTAAACACTTGTTTTTTGTTTTTCATTTTTTTGAAACAGTCTCGCTTTGTTGCCCAAGCTGGAGTGCAGTGGCACGATCTCAGCTCACTGCAACCTTGCCTCCTGGGTTCAAGCAATTCTCATGCCTCTGCCTACTGAGTAGCTGGGATTACAGGCAAGCACCATAACACCTGGCTAATTTTCGTATTTTTAGTAGAGATGGGGTTTTGCCACTTTAGCCAGGTTGGTCTCAAACTCCTGGCCTCATGTGATCCACCTGCCTTGGCCTCCCGAAGTGCTGGGATTAGAGGCATGAGCCACTGCTCCCGGCCACTTATACATTGTTGGTGGGAATGTAAATTAGTTCAACCATAATGGAAAACAGTGTGGTGATTCCTCAAAGACCTAAAAACAGAACTATCATTCGACCCAGCAATCCCATTACTTGGTATATGCCCAAGAGAATATAAATCATTCTAACCTAAAGACACATGCACATGTATATTCACTGCAGCACTATTCACAATAGCAAAAACTGAAATGCCCATCAATGGTAGAATGCATAAAGAAAATGCGGTACATACACACCATGGAATACTACACAGCCATAAAAAGAACAAAATCACGTCCTCAGCAGGAACATGGATGGAGCTGGAGGCCATCATCCTTAGCAAACTAGCACAGGAACAGAAAACCAAATACTGCAGGTTCTTGCTTAAAGGGGGAGCTAAATGATGAGAACACATGGACACACAAAAGGAACAAGAGAACTGGGGCCTCCTTGAGGGTGGAAGTTGGAAGGAGGGAGAGGATCAGAAAAAATAACTATTGGATACTAGACTTAATATGTGGATGACAAAATAATCTATACAACAAACCTACATGACATGAGTTTACCTATATAAAAAACCTGCACACGTATCCCTGAACCTAAAATGGAAATTTAAACAATAAAAATTGGCTGGGCATGGTGGCACATGCCTATAGCCCGAGCTGCTCAGGAGGCTGATGGGGGAGGATCACTTGAGCCTGGGAAGTCAAGGCTGCAGTGAGCCATGACCATCCCACTGCACTCCAGCCTGGGCAACAGAGTGAGGCCTTGTCTCAAAAAGAATAATAATTTTTAAAAATTTTTTTTAAAAAAGGCTGGGCGCAGTGGCTCACACCTGTAATCCCAGCACTTTGGGAGGCCAAGGCAGGTGGATCACTTGAGGTCAGGAGTTCGAGATCAGTCTGGCCATCATGGCAAAACCTCATCTCTACTAAAAAGACAAAAAAAATGAGCTGGGAATGGGGGCATGTGCCTGTAATCCCAGCTACTTAGGAGGCTGAGGTAGGAGAATCACTTGAACCCAGGAGGTGGAGGTTGGGGTGGGCTGAGATCACATCACTGCACTCCAGCCTTGGCAACAGAGTGAGACTCCATCTCAAAAAAAAATAAATAAATAAAATTTAAAAATAAAATAAAGACAGTTATCAATAAAACAATGGCAAGTTGCTGTCACTCTATTACTTAGGACAGGAGAGACACATCATTTGACAGAATTAGATTTCACATACTTTAGGATGCTA
Organism: Hylobates moloch; assembly: GCF_009828535.3. Taxonomy (NCBI): domain Eukaryota; kingdom Metazoa; phylum Chordata; class Mammalia; order Primates; family Hylobatidae; genus Hylobates; species Hylobates moloch. The sequence goes on from NW_026652293.1 coordinate 78,965,567, forward strand.
CCTGTTTTGCTTGAACTACCCAACATAAATATAAGAGAAATAATAAAAATATAAGAGCAGAAATAAATGAAATGGAGGCTACAAAAACAATACAAAAGATCGATGAAACAAAGAGCTGGTTTTTCAAAAAAACAAAATTGACAAAGCTTTAGCTAGACAAAAAGAGGGAAGACTCGAATAAATAAAATCAGAGATGGAAAAGGAGATATCACAATGGAAATACAAAGGATCGTAATATTATGAACAACTATAGGTCAACCAACTCAATAACATAGAAAAAAGAGATAAATTCCTAACACATACAATCCAAGATAAAAGTCTCCCATCAAAGCGAAGCCCAGGACCTGACAGCTTCACTGCTGAACTCTAAAAAGCAATTAAAGAACTAGTACTAATTCTTCTCAAACTATTCTAAAAAATGGAAGAGGAGGGAATACTTCCAAACTCATTCAACAAGGCCAGCATTATTCTGATAGCAAAACCAGACAGACACAACAAAAGAAGAAAATTACAGGCCAATATCCCTGATTAACATAGAGGCAAAAATCTTCAACAAAATATTTGTAAACCAAATTCAACAGCACATCAAAAAGATCATTCACCAGTACTTGCAGAGGCCAAGGTGGGCAGAGCCCTTGAGCCGAGGAGTTCACAACCAGCCTGGGCAACATGGCGAAACCCTGTTTCTACTAAAATTACAAAAATTAGGCGGGTGTGGTGGCACATGCCTGTAGTCCCAACTACTCAGGAGGCTGGATTGGGATGATCACCTAAGCCCAGGAGGTGGAAGTTGCAGTGAGCCATGATCTCACCACTGCACTCCAGCCTGGGCAACGGAGCAAGACTCTGTCTTAAAAATAAATAAATAAATTAATTAATTAATTAATTAAAAAAAAAAGATAATTCACCATGATGGAGTGGGATTCATCCCAGGGACGCAAAGATGGTTTAACATTAAGTAAATCAATAAATGTGATACATCACATTAACAGAATGAAAAACAAAAAGTATATGACCATTTCTATAGATGCAGAAAAAGGCATTTGACAAAATTTAATATGCCTTTTTAAAAAAATTTACAGTTCAGACATGGTAGCTCACATCTGTAATCCCAGCACTTTGGGAGGTTGAGGCAGGCAAATCGCTTAGGCTCAGGAGTTCAAGACCAGCCTGGGCAACACGGTGAAACCGCATGTCTACAAAATATACAAAAATTAGCCAGGCATGGTGGCACATGCCTGTAATCCTAGCTACTTGAGAGGCTGAGGCAGGAGAATCACTTGAACTCAGGAGGCAGAGGTTGCAGTGAGCCAAGATTATACCACTGCACTCCAGCCTGGGTGACAGTGAGACTCTGTCTCCAAAAAAAGGAAAAATATTAATAACAATAATAATAATAATAATAAATTAACAGGGCTGGGTGTGGTGGCTCATGTCTGTAATTCAACATTTTGGGAGGCTGAGGTGGAAGGGTTGCTTGGGGTCAGGAGTTTAAGACCAGACTGGACAACAAAGCAAGACATTACCTCTGGAAAAACTTTAAAAATTAGCTGGGCATGGTGGTACATTCCTGGAGTCCTAGCTACTTAGGAGGCTAAGGCAGGAGGATCACCTAAGCCGAGGAGTTGGAGGCTACCGTGAACTATGATCATACCACTGTACTCCAGCCTGGCCAACAAGACTGTCCCTTCAGTCATTAAGCCTCTGTACACGGTAGCCTTTTCACACTACACCCAGGCTATTGCCTACCCACTGGCCCATTCAGTACCTCCACATTCCATCACTAGAGCAAAAGAGAACTTCTGGATCCCCAGCATGACAAGCACATGCCATGAAGAACTAAGAGTTGCCATATTTGGCCAATCTCCTTGGCCACTCACTGGAGAGGCCTCTCTGCTGTTAGTCACCTGCCTTCCACAATCACTCTCATCTATCTAACACACCTCCCAAACAGAGGAGGTCTCACCAACCACTTCTTCAATCTAGGTCTTCTTCCATTCCACAATTCCCCTTGGCCGAAAAAGGCCCAAAATTATTATAAATCTTACTACCTAGTAGTGATGGCATCATGTTAATATGTCAACAAAAGCTAAAGGGATTTTTTAAATGGCTGAAACCAGGCTGAGAAGGCAAAGTACAACATAAGCCTGGAACATTTTGTTGGACTGGAACATTTTGTCATTCCAGAGAGTAAGAAAGTGTTCCAAAAAATTATGGAGGTAGATCAAATACAGGAGCTAGCTTGAAGGGGCTCCCATGAGTCAAATCAGTGACAATTTCAGCATCAAAATAAATAAGAACCATAATGGAACAAATAGGAACTAATGGAACAAATAGGAACCCATAAGTCCATACTAATAATAAATAGATACATAAATAAATAGAGGAGAAGGTAAGACTCCTCCTTAGAAGAAAATAAAGACATAAATATGGAGGGAACCATAAATAATGATTCAGGTAAGAACCAATCAATAATAGATGTTAACTCTATGGAGGAAAAAAAAAATGATGAGGAATAGATATTTGCATGGTCTCAAAGTGTCTCCCCACAGACTGGCTCATTAGTTACAAGGGGAAAAACAGTAACTACTCACCCGAGGCTGTATCTTAACCAGGTGATTAAAACTTCACCAACCAGGAGCAGATGGACATTGTGTGATTCCTGGTGTGATATCCTGAGAACGACACAGTATCACACATATACTACATAAATACTGTCTTATGTAATACTCTGGCTGGGGTTGAAAAATTCAAGTCTAATCATGAGGAAACATCAGACAAACCTAATTTCGGTTTTTTTATTCTATAAAATAACTGGCTTGCATTCTTCAAAAATATTAATATCATAAAAGATGAGAAAAGGCTGAGGAACTACTCCAGATTAATGGAGACTAAAGAGACATGACAACTACATGTATTAACAATATATAATCCAACTGGATGCAGTGGCTCATACCTGTAATACCAGCACTTTGGGAGGTCGAGGCGGGAGGATCACCTGAGGTCAGGAGTTCGAGACTAGCCTGGCCATCATGGCAAAACCCTGTCTCTACTAAAAATACAAAAAGTAATTAGCTGGGTGTGGTGGCACACATGTGTAATCCCAGCTACTCAGGAGGCCGAGGCAGGAGAATCACTTGAACATGGAAGGTGGAGGTTGCAGTGAGCCAAGATCACACCACTGCATTCCAGCCTAGGAGACAGAGCAAGAATCGGTCTCAAAAAAATATATATATATATAATATTTATATATATATATATATAATATATATATATATATATAGTGTGTATGTATGTGTATATATACAGTGCATATGTGTGTGTATATATATAGTGCATATGTATGTGTATATATATATATACACACACACACAAAATCCCACACTGGATCTTGGACTAAAGAAAAAAATGCAACAAAGGACATTATTGCAACATCGACAAAATTGGAAAAATGAACTAGACATCAAAAGTATTGTGTGAATGTCAAGTATTTTGGATTTGACTAAGTGTAGATTGGTTATATAAGAGAATATCCTTGTTCTTAGGAAATGTACACTAAAGTGGTAAGGAAAGAGACATTAGGTATGCAGCCTACCCTCAAATAGTTAAGAAAAATAAATAATATTTATGTACGTGTGTTGTGTGTGTGGGGGGTTTATAGATAGAGAGGAAATAAATAAATGGGACAAAGCCAATAGAGCAAATGTTAAAATCTGTTGTACTTACATAAAAGGCATGTAAGAATTCTCTGTACTATTCTTCCAACTTTTCTGTAATTTTAAAATTATTCCAAAATAAAGCTTTTTAAAAGCAGTTTGACCAATTTTAAAAGATGTTTTAATGGTTTTAATTTTTATTTATTTTTTTAGAGATGGGGTCTTCCTGTCCCCCAGGCTGAAGTGCGGTTGTGTGATCATGGCTCACTGCAGCCTCCAACTCCTGGGCTCAAGTGATCCTCCTGCCTAAGCCTCCTAAGTAGCGGGGACTAGGGGTACATGCCACTACTCCCAGCTAATTCTGTTTTTTTTGTAGAGACAGGGTCTTGCCATGTTGCCCAGCCTGGTCTCAAAATCCTGGCCTCAACTGATTCCCCATCCTTAGCCTCCCAAAGTGCTGGGATTACAGGTGTGAGCCACCATGCCTGGCCCCATATTTTAAAATAAGACTGCATTAACCTGTCATCTTTAATTTCAACCATATAAGCAAGGTAACAAAATAAACTTTCCAATGAAGAAGATCTAAAAATTAATGTGATATGCATAGATAAATATTTTATGAGAGGATTAAAACTTCAACTAGCACAGCAATTATGCACTGGTGCTCTGCTTACTGTTCCACTTGGATTTCATTTTGAGCTCATCAGGGATCCCCTGAGTAAGATTAAATCACTTTATATCTTATCTATAAATAGATCATTACATTTGCATAGAAAGAAGTTTTATAAAAATGTAGAAAGACTACTTCTTAAGTTAACTAGGCTAAAAACTATGCAGGTACCAAATTTGACTCCTAATCTCAGTGGCTTTTAAAAGCTAATTAGCAGGAAGCACAACTCAAATATAGAAAGTGAAGGACAATCAGTCCAATCTTGGGGAACAAAAACCTAAAGTAGGTGTTACTTGTGATGTATTATGCTCTGAATAAGTCCATTAAAAGCATGTAAGCATTCAACCAAAATATTTGATTTTAATTTTTCAATGATTCCAGATGTTCTTTAAGTTGAAAAAAAACAAAAAAAAGGAAGAATAAAAACCAAAGGTTAAATAGGCAACACTCCAGCACAAGCCACAAGGGACCGCAGAAGAACACACACACACCACACTCCTACAAATCCACCCACCCAGCACCCATACAGAAAGTGCCATAGGTAATTATGATAATCAGAGGCTTTTGATCTTGTGGGGAAAAAAAAAAAAGAAAACAGAAAAGTGACAGGCAGCCCTTTTTGCAATTTAATGAGTGGAATATGCTTCTACAATAGCTGGAAGCACCTTTTATTATGTTGTTTTTTGTTGTCATTGTTTTTCACTATACCTGCTAGATTAGGATTTTATTTTGTTTTTAAATTTTTAATCAAAGCAATATATACCATATGGTTAAAATGTCAAATAGGCTGGGCACAGTGGCTCATGACTGTAGCCCCAGCACTTTGGGAGGCCAAGACGGGCAGATCACTTGAGGCCAGGAGTTTGAGACCAGCCTAGGCAACAGAGTGAGACCCCATCTCTACAAAAAACAGAAAAACTGAGCTGGGCATGCTGGCATGCACCTGTAGTCCCAGCTACCGGGGAGGCTGATATGGGAGAATCGCTTAAGCTCGGGAGGTTGAGGCTACAGCGAGCCATGATCACACTACTGCACTCCAGCCTGGGTGACAGAGCAAGATCCTGTCTCCAAAAAAAAGTCAAACAGAAAAAAAAAAAAAGCTTCCTTCTCCTGCTCCCCAAGGCAATCATATCTGACCATTTCATTTCAGGGAGTCTCTGACAGTTACTCTCAAATTTCTTTTTTTTTTTTTCTTTTTTTTTTTTTTGAGACAGTCTCACTCTGTCACTGAGGCTCGACTACAGTGGAGCAATCTCAGCTCACCGCAACCTCTGCCTCCCAGGTTCAAGTGATTCTCCTGCCTCAGGCTCCCAAGTAGCTGGAATTACAGGCACATGCCACCACACGCAGCTGATTTTTGTATTTTTAGTAGAGACTGGCTTTCACCCTGTTGGCCAGGCTAATCTTGAACTCCTGACCTCAGGTGATCCACCTGCCTTGGCCTCCCAAAGTGCTGGGATTACAGGCGTGAGTCACTGCGCCCGGCCCGATGAATCTTTTTCATTCCCTCATTTGGTAGGTATCTTAATGTTTTAGTTTATCTTTTTATATGGCTTAGGTTCTGGCAATACGAGAAACTATTAAACTAAGTTAACTGGTTCTACATCTTGGAGATAAATAGCACTTTAGCAGTTTGAGCCCAGAATATATTTAGAGTAAACCTGATTTATTATGTTATTACTTATTTTATGTTATATATTTTGAAATTCAAAAAAAATGCCTTGGTTCCTTATTACTTTTGCTAAGTATTCTGCTCATCTCAGAGAAGAAAGTCTTTTTGGACTAGCTCTGTAAATTACCACTCTAGGCTTGTTTCAGAACCATTTTTCTAAAAACATTATTTTATAAGGCCAGTTGCTGCTAGCTAGGAATATTACTGATTTTCTAATAGGCCTTGTTGGGTTTCAAAAACACTTTTTAATATGCTAAAGTTGCCCCCCACCACCACAGCAGCCAACTATCCAGCTATGCACTGGTGATCTAAAAGCTATTTATGACATATTGTTATTATTATGACTTACTGTTATTACAGTATAAGAGAAGAGGCAAAATACATATGCCTCAATCCCTTCAGAGTTTTTTTTTGGGGGGAGGGGGTACAACTCCTCTATGACTTAAGTTTTAAAGAGGTACGTTCTGAACCGCAGGGGAAAGCCTGCAGGTGTACTTGTCCAGCATTCCCATGAGACTGAATGAGGTTTGTCTTTGTTGCCAAATTTTGCGGCAGCCGATTGTTGCCGTACACCCAAGCCACTTTTCAAATGCTCCATCACTAATAAAGCTGAAATTGTAATTTTCAAAAGATAACAAAAAAATCTGTTGGGCCATTTAAATTCACCATACATAATACCTACCAAAAGTTGTTAACAATTTATTTTTAATCTAATCCTATAACATGCTTACTAATAGTTAACATCTAAATAAATTAATTGGAACAGGATTCAAAATGTTCTAATTCTACATTGGAGTGCTTTCAGCTTTTACCTAAACTTTGAAGTCTGTAGTCTTATCCTCACAGATAAGACAGGCATTCAGTTTTAAAACAGTTTTTATAGAAATTCAGAAGTGGGCTAGGCGTGGTGGCTCACGCCTGTAATGCCAGCACTTTGGCAGGCCAAGGCGGGTGGATCACGAGGTCAGGAGATCGAGACCATCCTGGCTAACACGGTGAAACCCTGTCTCTACTAAAAATACAAAAAATTAGCCAGGCATGGTGGCACGCGCCTATAGTCCCAGCTACTCGGGAGGCTGAGGCAGGAGAATCGCTTGAACCCGGGAGGCAGAAGTTGCAGTGTGCTGAGATTGCGCCACTGCACTCCAGCCTGGTGACAGGGCAAGACTCCTTCAAAAAAGAAAAAAAATAAATAAATAAATAAATTCAGGAGTAATGAAGTTTGACTACTTGTTATTAAACTGACACTAAACAATTATTAACATCAAATAAGTTCTATGTATAGAAATACAAAATATAGGGATTGAGTTTTTAATCTCTACTATATACAAAGGACTCCAACAATTACTGCAGAGGTCAGCAACTCCAAGGTTTATGGAAGGAAAAAGGGAGTCAGGAGACAGAGGGTGTGGTATTGTCTGCACATCATTCTCTGGCTTTTTTCCAGTATCTCCCTTTCTCCTTTCCTCCCACTTTCCAAGAAGTTGCTGCTGTATGAGGAAATTCTGTCAAGTAGCAGGAAGGGGAAGGCTTTGAGCCTTGCAGCTAGGACTGGTAAGAACTAAGAAAATTGGTCCTATCTGTGCTATCGGATTAAGGCGGGTGTCGCCTCTGGTACTTTTGGCAAAGATGGTCAAATCCCCAACTACAACCTCACAGTGATTTGTGGTGCATTAAAAAGTTTGTACTTGGTCGGCCGCGGTGTCTCACATCTGTAATTCCAGCACTTTGAGACACTAAGGCGGGTGGATCACCTGTGGCCAGGAGTTCACGACCACCCTGGCCAACACGGCAAAACCCCATCTCTATTAAACCCCCGTCTACTAAAATACAAAAAATTAGCCAGGCATGGTGGCAGGCGCCTGTAATCTCAGCTACTTGGGAGGCTGAGGGAGAACCGCTTGAACCCAGAAGGGGAGGTTGCAGTGAGCCGAGATCCCGCCATTGCATTCCAGCCTGGGCAACACAGCGAGACTCTGTCTCAAAAATAAATAAATAAAAAAGTTTGTACTTTTCGGCCAGCAGCCGTGGCTCACACCTGTAATCACAGCACTTTGGGAGGCTGAGGTAGATGGATCATTTGAGTTCAGGAATTCGAGACCAGCCTGGCCAACATGGTGAAACACCACCTCTACTAAAAATACAAAAAAATTAGTCAGGCGTGGTGGCAGGTGCCTGTAGTCCCAGCTACTCAGGAAACTGAGGCAAGAGGATCGCTTGAACCAGGGAGGCAGAGGTTGCATTGAGTCGAGATCACACCACTGCACTCCAGCCTGAGCAACAGAGCAAGACTGTCTCACTGTATTGCCCAGTGTGGAGACCAGTGGCGCGATCTCGGCTCACTGCAACCTCCGTCTCCTAGGCTCAAGCGATCCTCCTGCCTCAGCCTCCCGAGTAGCTGAGATTACAGGCATGCACCAACATGCCAGCTAATTTTTCATATTTTTGGTAGAGACAGGGTTTCACCATTAGCTCAGGCTGATCTCAAACTCCTGAGCTCAAGCAATTCATCCACCCTGGCCACCAAAAGTGCTGGTATTACAGGCGTGAGCCACCACGCCCAGCCAAGTTTTTACTTTGAAGCAATAGCTAAAATAGATTTTATTCACACTCAAAGCAAAGGTTCTAAGCTATCTAGATTTTGTTATTCTATGACAGGTAATATAGAAATACGGTTGAGAAAGATAATGGCAGTATATGATCCTAAAGCTATTTTACTTTCACTTTACCAACAAATTGTAATGTTCATTCTAATGAATATGGACACTTTATAATTACACATCAAAGTATACAGTGTACTCTATATTTTAAGACTATCTAGGTAATTCTAATGGAGTACTTCCTACGCACTCCTCTAAACACTGCAAATGTGCCATCATCATCCCTGTTTTACAGTTAAGGAAACTGAGACGCAGAGGTTAAATTACTTGCCCAATGTCACAAAGTTAGTCAGTCTCAGATTCAGGATGTAAACTGGCTCCACGGGCCGGTCCAATCCACGCCTCTATGCCTCTCGGACTTCAATAGGCATGCAAATCACCTGGAGATCTCGTTAAAATGTAGCTTCTGATTAACTTGGTCTAAGACTGGGCCTGAGATTTTACATTTCCAAAATCATTTAGTTACACTGATGCTGCTGGTCCACAGACTGTATTTTAAGTAACAAGACTGTAAACCACTTTGCTCTGCTACCCAACTAAGCATCAAGAAAGGGGTGATATTTAACTCAGATCCTAACAATCTAAGCAAAGAGGCAATTATATCTGCAATTCAAATACAGAATCAAGGGGCTGCTTTCAACCTATATGAAGACTTTCAATTTACAATAAAATTCAAGATCCACCTAAAAAGAACTTGCTTTGTTCAATGTCCTTATTTTTCTAGTCTAAGGACAAAAGCCTATTTCTTCCTGTCCCCATACAAACACACAGAAGAAAACAACTTTTTCTTTCTTGCAGACAAGCTTTTCAAGTTGGCATTTGACTAAAAATTACATGTAAAAACAAATACATCAAGTAAGACACAAAACTCTTGACTATTCAATTATCAAATATGCCACAAAAACCTGTAAAAGACAGCCTGTCTCTGGAACACTCTAGCTCAGCAACTTTTTAAAGGAGGGATTACAGAAAGAAATTGTTCCAACTAGTCATGCTTCTCTATTGAAAACAACATGATTCAGACCTTACATTTAAAGACATCTCTGATGTGAACTGAAACCAATTTTCTTCTTTCAATCTAGACCAAAATTAAAATGTTTAATTCCTATTAAACTTAAACCTCATTTCTCTTTCTCAAATTCAAGCTATTTCTAAAAATTTTCTTACACACTCCCTTTTAAGGACTATTCAGAGTTTTCTTTGTGTATGCATCCTATTTTCCCACCTTACAGGATACTTAGATAAATATAATCAAGGAATTTGTTAGGTTTTAAAATTAACATTTAGTCTTATTGATACCTAATTACTATAATAGCTTTCTCCAAAAGGTACCATGATGTTATAAAAAAAACACACATACATACTAAAATCATCTCTTAACATGACTATATTCTAACGCTGTTTTTGAAAACCTAGAGAAATCACCTGAAGACAAGTTTAGAAGGGAAATATCATTTATAGCACACCTACCTGAAAGTAGGCGCAGGCTTTGCAATTAGGCAGACCTGGGTTCACATTCACCTTTAGTGACTGTGTGACCTATGGGCAGATTTATTTTAACTTACTATGTCATAGTTCTTTGTTTTACATGTAGTAAACTCAATTATATAGTTACAGCAATAGATATTATAGAACCATTTTTATTAAAGGGAAAATTAAAGCTCATGGAATTTATACAACTTATTGAAGATCACCTAGTAACCGGAAAAATCAGAATTTGAGTCCAGCTCTATTAGACTCCAATGCCCAGGGCTTCTCCTGTGAGCCATATATGGCCTGTGGAGTTACTGACTGCTTAACTGAGGTAACAAGTATTCCCCACACTTTCAGAACGAATCTGTAATTTAAAGAAGCCTCTAACTCTACTGCAGCACAAAAGCCACCTGTGTCTACACTACTGGTACTAAGACAACCAACTATTAAATATCAACAAGCTAGGAAATAAACATAAAAGTCAGTCTCATCTAACCCAAGAAATATTAATACATATGTAGATAAGGACAAAGACGACTGAGAAAATTGGCTTCTAAGGTCCTCCCAGTTTTCATACTAACAAACATCTGTTGAAGACCTACTAAGAACATATGTGGCTAGGTACCCAGTTATATTTTACCAAACATTATGACATGATCAAGACTAAAGACCAGAACAATTTAAAAAAATTAACCTAACCTAAACCACAATAAGAGTTTCTACAACTGATGCTTTAAATGATAGGAGATTTCACTGCATCTTTGGACAGTCACCTAAAAGTAGAAGTAAATACTAAGGATACTCTGTGTAACAGAGTCAGGAGGTGAGAAAGTACTGGTCTATGCACACATAAGTGCTCATATATGCACACCCGTCCTCTGTCCTAGAGCTGGTACAAGATCATGGTTCATACTCCAGGAATGAGGGCTGGAAGACCTGGTTCCAGATCCAGCTCTGTCACTCATAGCTGTGTGGCCTAGGTCAAGTAACCTCTTTAAGCCTCAGTCACCTTAACTGTCAAATGAGTACAAAAATAGCACTTAATTTACGAGGTTGTTCATTTAATACACTTTTGTTGAGATTACATCTTGCCACTGGCATCATGCTAGGCATTGTGGATTAGGTGTTAAAATGCACATGATGTGGTTGGCATGTGTCAAAAAGTGGGGAATTTTTTTTTTTTTTTTTTGCGACAGGGACTCGCTCTGCCACCCAAGCTGGAGTGCAGTGGCGCAATCTCAGCTCATTGCAACCTCTGCCTCCAGACTCAAGTGATCCTCCCACCTCAGCCTCCCAAGTAGCTGGAACTACAGGTGTGTGCCACCACACTCAGCTAGTTTTTTAAATTTTTGTAGGGCCAAGGTCTCAATATGTTGCCCAGGCTGGTCGTGAACTCCTAGGCTCAAGCAATCCTCCTGCCTCAGCCTCCCAAAGTACTAGGATTACAGGCTTGAGTCATGGCACCCAGCCATTCCCAGACAAAAAGAGCAGGGATTTTTGTCTGTTTTGGTTCTCTGCTGTACCTTCAGTACCAACAACAGTGGCTGGCATGTAAAGTCTCACATTAAATATCACAACAAATATTGAAAAAATTGTTTAGCATCAGGTGGGTCAGAAACTATTCCCAGACCCTTGTTTGGATTCAGCCTGTGTATTTTTAGGTATCACTAAAAGAAGTTCAAGGGTCTTTTTTTAATTTCTTTTTAGTTTTTATAACATCTTCATAGAGCTATAATTTGCGAACAATAAAAGTAACCCACTTCAAGTGTACAATGCAACGATGTTACACTCACAGAGTTGTGTCTGCCTTTTTTTAAAGACAGGGTCTCAACATGTTGACCGTCCTGGCCTCCAGTGATCCTCCTGCCTTGGCCTCCCAAAGTGCTGGAATTACAGGAGTGAGCCAACACGCCCAGGCTCTTTCACTTTAAAAAGAGAAGTCGGGCTCCTGAGACTCCATGTGTGAGTTTCTGTCACACGTATTTAAAGTACTTTTAACTGAACATTTTCTATAACAAAACACTAAAACATACAACGAAGTAAAGCATAATGCACTCTCATGTACTCATCAACCAATTTCCATAATTATCAACTTTTTTTTAACTATATTAAAATGTTTCGAATACCTTAGAAAGTGAGACTAACAAACACCTCTCTATTCAGACACATCTAGTTCCTATTCCAAGAGAAAGGGGAAGAGATATAACTACATTATCTGATACAACTGTGGCTCTTACATCCGCTCCCTCACAAGATGTCACTGCACAGCAAAAATAATTTTTACCAGCAATGAGTATCCATAGAAAACATAGTAATCAATCCCCCATTCCCTTCTACTATGCTATTTTGGGTCCTTCTGACAAAATGAAAGTAAATCTCAGTGCAATTATCCAAGTTACCTTTTTACAAAAGATCTCTCTTTTTTTTTTGAGACAGAGTCTTGCTCTGCTGCCCAGGCTGAATGGAGTACAGTGGTGCGATCTTGGCTCACCGCAATCTCAGCCTCCCAGGTTCAAGTGATTCTCCTGCCTCAGCCTCTCAAGTAGCTGGGATTACAGGGACATGCCACCCTGCCCAGCTAATTTTTTGTATTTTTAGCAGAGACAGTGTTTCACAATATTGGCCAGGCTGATCTCAAACTCCTGGCCTCAAGTGATCCGTCCACCTTGGCCTCCCAAAGTGCTGGGATTACAGCCACTGTGTCCGGCCAAAAGATTCTTTAGATCTCAAGTTTTAAAATAACTAACAGAGAAAGAGCAATACACATAGATTATAGATGTAATTAATCTGTTCCAAATACCTTCAATATGCCATCTTCCTTCTGCAGATCTGTAATGGTTAATTTTACATGTAAACATGACTGGGCCACAAGATGCCCAGATATGTGGTTAAACATTATTTTTTGGTGTATCTATGAGGGTTTTTCTGGAAAAAAATAGCATTTGAATTGGTGAACTGAGGAAAGTAGATTGCCCTTTTAAATGTTAGCAGATATCATACAACCTGTGAGGGCCCAATTAGAACAAAAGAATGGAGAAAGGGTGAATTCTCTCTCTGATTACTTGAGCTGAGACATCAGTCTTCTCTTGCTCTTGGACTGAGACTTAAACCATCAATCCTCCTGGTTCTCAGGCCACTGGACTCCACTTTCCTGGGTCTCTAACTTGCAGAGAACAGATCATGGGACTTCTCAGTCTCTCTCTATATATATACACACATAATCATATATGATCATATATATAATTATATGTATAAACTCAAATATGTGAGTATATATGATCATATATGACTATATATATGAACTCATGAGTATATATATGACCATATATGATTATGTGTATCTGATATATCTACATAGAAGAGATATAGATATATAGATATATATATATAGAGAGAGAGAGAGATCCATCAATACTCTACTGGTTTCTCTGGAGAACCTTAATACAGGAGGTCAAAAAAATTCCATAACTTCTGGCTGGGTGTAATGGCTCACACTTGTAATCCCAGCACTTTGGGAGGCCGAGGCAGGAGGATCACTTGAGTCCAGGAGTTCAAGACCAGCCTGGGCAACATAATGAGACCCTTTCTCTACTAAAAATAAAATTAGCCAGGAATGGTGGTGTACATCTGTAGTCCCACCTACTTGGAAGGCTAAGGTAGGAGGATCATTTGAGCCCAGGAGGTCAAGCCTGCAGTGAGCCATGATCATGCCACTGTACACCAGCCTGGGCAACAGAGCGAGACCCTGTCTCAAAAGAAAAAAAAAATTCCATAACTTCTAACATCAAAGTGATCCTCAGTTTGCCATGAGAGGTAAAATGGTGGGTCGGCCCAAGGCATGTAATCTTTACACTAATGGTTATCACCTAAGGGCAACATGCGGAAAGCCACAGCAGTGCTCCTTGGTGATAGGATCCTCAGTGTTATAGATGCATCCTCAATGTTACAGACGGTGGTACTTCTTACCCCCATATAAATTGATTTATCATGCACTATATCTATCACATACATAAGCATCATGTGGCACAAAGTGTTATTACCCCAGATTTTTTTTTCCACAGTTACAATGGTTGACGAAAGCCACTCTGTCCCCTTTCCTGGCCTACGTCAGGGCCAAGTTCAAACCCTCTCCCTAACTGCAGATTAGCAGTCACGGTGGGCTCTCCACGGCTCTCACTCAGAGGTGCCAGTACACCTCCCTGCACATACAGAGGGAGAAACAGCTACGCAATCTCAGTCGAGTGCTTACTTCTAAAGAAGGGCCAGCCCCTGAACTAACAGACATAGAATTTTGGCCAATAAAATTAAGGTAACAAGTTCCATATGTTTTATAAACATAAGATACAATGAAAAACACAAAGTGCTCCAGTTTCAGATCCAGGAAAATCAAGGCCATATACTTCTCAGCAGGGGAAACATCCAACAAGATCCTGGGAAACCAGCAGTCGGGGATAGAGAGAGGGAAACACTGCTCCACAGACAAGGGCAGACCAAGGAGCCTCTGATTCCCCAGAGTCTATAGTTACACGCAGATCTCTCAAGGGGATCAAACTAGTTAACCCAAATTTCAGGTTTCTTCTGACTTAGACCATATGTCCTTACAGCACCAGGTTGAGCTCATTGCCCCTCTCGAACCTAAACAAAGCCAAGCTCCAGACTTAGAAAGGATTTACTGTTCATAACAACAAAACTAATTTTCTACTCTACCCAGACGATCTTCTCTAAAAATGTTCCTTTTTAAGTGACCAAGTTAAAGGTAATCAAAGGATGACTTCCCCCTTGATGATATGTATATTGCAATTGATGTGCCTGAACATTAAACTAAGAGTTACGCTGTTGGTAAGTCCTTGAAGTCAGGCATTCTCATAAAACATTCACATTAATTCAAGCAAAACATTAAAGAGCATTACCTAATGAGTCACACTAAAATGGCAATGAAAAGAACAACCATTAAGACACCCAGAGTATCAGTTTAGCTCCAGTTATCATTTATAGCATGAAAACCTGTCTTGAGACTAACATCAAAACATTTACCTCAGCCCCCATAAGTATCCTGTTCTTCCCCTTAAATACACAACATTTACCAAAAGCACCGTTTTATGCAAATACAAAAGGCTTCTCTAAAAATGAAACTAAAAAAACTTATTTGGAAGAACATCTACTAAGCTATCTCTATTGCAGATGTAAAGGCTTAAAGGACTATTTAAGGGAAAGGGAAGGCTGTGTAATTATGTAATAATGTTCTCTGATACAACTGTGGCTCTCACATCAGCTTTCTTACAAGAGAAGAGCTATGAACAATTAAGATGGCATAGCACAGCGATCTCGGCTCACTGCAACCTCCGTCTCCTGGGCTCAAGCGATCCTCCTGCCTCAGCCTCCCGAGTAGCTGAGATTACAGCCATGCACCAACATGCCAGGCTAATTTTTCATATTTTTGGTAGAGACAGGGTTTCACCATTAGCTCAGGCTGATCTCAAACTCCTGAGCTCAAGCAATTCGCCCACCCTGGCCACCAAAAGTGCTGGAAAAAAAAAAAAAATGACCAGCAATGAACATGCACATTCTCTCTCCTCTCTCATCCTCTCTGCTTTTTGGGACCTTTCCGATAAAAGGAAAGCAAATCTAAATACAATCCAAGTCATTTTGTGGTTAATTCCAAATAATGTTCCATATTTTAATAAATCTACCAATGCTTTTTCACAATTTTAACAGATGCCACTCCCAACAACTCCTTAGATGTGAAAACATAAAAACACATTACTTCAACCAAAATATCTAAATTATTGTACTATTTACACATTACCAGAGTTTTATAGATAAAATCTTGTCTGTACATTTTTCCAATTTCCAAGATAAATATGATTTTATTATGAACTTACAGCATCACAGAATGTATAATTACTGTTGACATCTGACAAGTTTCCAACAGGAATGAAAAGCTTAATTAATAATAAAGATCTAGCCAGATGCGGCAGCTCACACTTATAATCCCAACACTTTGGGAGGCTGATGCAAGAGGATCACTTGAGGCCAGGTGTTCAAGCCCAGCCTGGGCAATACAGTGAGACCCCCATCTCTACAAAAAAAAATTTTTAAATAGCTGGCGGTGGTGGTTCGTGCCTGTAGTCCCAGCTATTTGGGCTGAGGTGGGAAGACTGCTTGAGCCCAGGAGTCCAAAAGCTAGGATCACACCACTGCACTCCAGCCTGGGCAACAGAGCAAGACTCTGTCTCAAAATAATAATAAAAATAATAATAAAGATCATGGGCTCTGAGTTCAGACAGAATTAGCTACATAATTTGAGCAAGTTATAACTTCTCTGAACTTCGCTTTTCTTATCTATAAAACAGGAATAATATATAGAGAGACCTCAGAAGATTTTGCAAGACTAAATGAGATAATGCACACTAAAGCCCATGGAATCATTCCTGACAGAAAGCAAGTATTCCTTAAGTGTTGGCCATCATCCTCCTCTACACTGAGTAAAATGTATCATTACTGCTTACTTATCAATCACATATAATATTCCAGGCTTTACGCTGGATGCTGAACACTTTATCATAGATTATCTCATATGTTTTTTTCACTAATCTTATAAGGTTGTTTTTATTATTGTTGTTAACCCCATTTTACCAATGAGAAAACTAAGGTTCAGCTAGTCAGTTTGCAGGTTCATGAAATTAGTAAATGGCATCATCAGAACCTGGACCAGAATCTATCTGACAACAAAGCTCCTTAGCAGATATGACATAAGTATTAACAGGTTCAAATTCCTCTAGAATGGGTAATAATAGAAGATTCCATACCCAATTATAGGTGATATTCGTCTAATAACTACATGAACTTCTGACCTTTTAGGCCAAAAGTGAAAAATCGAAACCCCCCTCCAATTCTTGAATTAATTAAGTGATCTTTAATCTCTAAAATATTTATTTCAGGGATAAGTATGAAGATTATAATACCTCACATTTATATAATGCTCTGGATTAAGTCATTTGCTCTTCGCTAAAATCCTATGACACAGATAGGAAATATAACCCCATTTCATTCATTTTGCAGATGAAGAAAATGAAAATCAAAGAGATTAAGTGATTTGCCCAAGGTCACAAATCTAGCAAATGGAAGCAGCGCTCAAACCTAAGACTTACTTCTCCAAGTACAGTCCTATTTTTCAGTATACCATGTAGACAAACAGATGAATAATACTAATTAAAAAGTGATCTTCAAAAAAAGTAATCTCACCACCCCCAAAAAAACTAATTCACTCATCATACTCATTCTCATTGATGATCAAAGCAATGGTATAGTTCTCTAAAATAACAACATTTAAAGAAAGGAGATAAGACTTACAGGAGCATAACAGTGTTCAAAAAGGTAGGCCCATGGACATATAAGGAAAGCAAAAGATCCACTGGTCTCCAAGACAACAAAATAAATAAAATTACCCATCTATACTAATAGAAAATATGGTCTAGAACTATACTGAAGAATTTTGTTTAAATAAGAACAGTCAGAATGGGTAGATATTGATGGTACAAGACACAATACCTGCATCCAAGAGCTTCCAGAGGAGGTAAAAAAAAAAAAGTATTTAATAATTATTGGTTCAAATCGTTCAAATATGGTTGGGCATGGTAGCTCATGCCTGTAATCCCAGCACTCTGGGAGGCCAAGGCGGGTGGATCACTTGAAGCCAGGAGTTTGAAACCAGCCTGGCCAATATAGCGAAACCCCATCTCTACTTAAAATACAAAAATTAGCCAGGCATGGTAGTGCACACCTGTAATCCCAGCTACTCGTCCCAGCTACTCAGGAGGCTAAGGCATGAGAATCACTTGAACCCAGGAGGTGGAGGTTGCAGTGAGCCAAGATCGCACCACTGCACTCCAGCCTGGGCAACAGAGCAAGACTCTGTCTGGAAAAAAAAAAAAAGTTAAGATACCAGGTGGTAAATGTGATAAAAGATACAATGCTCTGAGTAAATGAAAGAGTGAGCACCAACCTAAACAACCAGGAGATAATCAAAGAATTTGTTCATCTATAGAAGGAAAATGGAAAAAAACAGAAGTCTCAAAATACAAGAAAAATAGTTACAAGCAATTTCACCCTACTGCAGAAAACCATGCCCAGTGTCTAACTTAGGCTCTGCTTAGATCTTTTTTTTTTTTTTTTTTGAGATGGAGTTTCGCTCTTGTTGCCCAGGCTGGAGTGCAATGACGCGATCTCAGCTCACCACAACCTCTGCCTCCCAGGTTCAAGTGATTCTCCTGCTTCAGCCTCCCCAGTAGCTGGGATTACAGGCATGCACCACCAAGCCGGGCTAATTTTGTATTTGTAGTAGAGACGGGGTTCCTCCATGTTTATCAGGCTGATCTCAATCTCCCAACCTCAGGTGATCTGCATGCCTCAGCCTCCCAAAGTGCTGGGATTACAAGTGTGAGCCACTAAGCCCGGCCCTCCCTTTTAGCATTTCCTATGCATAGTGGCCACATGAATCATGTGACCTCATAATAAATTGATCTTCCACAAGTGCCTCATTCATTAAATCCTGCTCATTAAAAGTTGGGCTCCAAACTACAATTAAATCCATGTATTTGATCTGTGACTGAAAAATTATTGTATTAAAGGTAGTTATTACATAGGTACTTTCATTAAAAAGAAGTCTGGGCATTTTAAAATAGACTTCTAGAATCATCTGCCAGCTTGACTTGTATATCTTGACTGAAACTAACAGAAGAAAGGTATTACTGTAGATCTCTGATACAGAAAGGTCAAGTTCAAGAAATTCCGTCAAAAAGCAAAAACAGAAGAAAGTGAAGGGCGCTCAGAAAAAGTCCAAGCTAAGCACAGAAAAAAATAACAGAGATTTAGGCTAGGCGTGGTGGCTCATGCCTGTAATCCCACTTTGGGAGGCCAAGGCAGGCAAATCACCTGAGGTCAGGAGTTCAAGACCAGCCTGGACAACCTGGTGAAACCCTGTCTCCACTAAAAATACAAAATTAGCCAGGTGTGGTGGTGCACGCCTATAGTCTCAGGTACTGGGGAGTCTGAGGCAGGAGAACAGCTTGAACCCAGGAGGCAGAGGTTGCAGTGTGCTGAGATCGCACCACTGCACTCCAGCTTGGGTGACACAGTGAGACTCCATCTCAAAAGAAAAAATAAAAATAGACATTTTAAGCAGACTGTTATTTACAACTGCTGCAAATATTCATATAAAACTATTGATTTAGCCCTAGTGTCCTCAAACTTTAGTGCCAATAAGACCAATAAAGTAGACAGAAAACAGATTGCAAAAGGAATGTGTCTCCATCCTGTAGGTAAACGAGTATCAAAATTTTATGAGTACCAGCATCACCCAGGGAGCTTGGCAAGAATGTAGATTCTGTGCCTTAAAATATTAGATATTCTCAGGAGAGGCACTGGGAGCCAGATTTTTAGTAAGTCCCCTCTCTTTTTCTCCACCTCCCACTCCCCAGTAATTCTGAGGGAGGTGAATGGTAGATCACATTTGAAGAAGCAATGCAGGCCGGGCACAGTGGCTCACATTTGTAATCCCAGCACTTTGGGAGGTCGAGGCGGGTGGATCACGAGATCAAGAGATTGAGATCATCCTGGCTAACATGGTGAAACCCCGTCTCTACTAAAAATACAAAAAATTAGCCGGCGTGGTGGTGGGCACCTGTAGTCCCAGCTACTCAGGAGGCTGAGGCAGGAAAATGGCGTGAACCCAGGAGGCAGAGGCGGAGGCGGAGGGTGCAGTGAGCCGAGATCATGCCACTGCACTCCAGCCTGGGCGACAGAACGAGACTCCATCTCAAAAAATAATAATAAAAGAAAAAGGAGCAATGCAATATTTCAGGTACTATCCTAGTACTCTTGTGTGTGCTGTCTCATTTACTCCTCATGAAGATCACATGAGGCAGATATTTTCGTATTTTATGAATGAGAAAACAGAAAAGCCCAGGGTTTAAGAGGCAGAAGGTTAAACAACTAAGGAGAAAGAAAAAGGACAGAAAGGAAATTTGCTCTATTAGACAGCGAGTTCAAAGTATTCTAAATAAAGAAGCTGACATTCTAAAAAATGATTAAAAACAAAGTATCAATAGATCAGAAAGCTTCAATATCTTGTGTCATTCAGAGGGAGAGATGTGGAAGGCCAGTATTGAAAGTTATAAATAACTGTTTAAATATTTAAAATGCAACTCAGCTGTTTGTAGTAGGCTGTACGTAAGCCAAGGTAGAGGCTGAAAGTACACTGTATGAAGTTATTTATGCTTAAAATTTGCATTATTTGAGCTTGAAGTCTTTATTTTTTTTGAGACAGAGTCTCGCTCTGTCACCCAGTGGAGTGACAAAATCACAGCTCATAGCAGCCTCAACTCCCCCAGGCTCAAGTGATCCTCCTGCCTCAGCCTCCCAACTACCTGGGACTAGAAGTGCGACCACTGCACCTTGCTAATTTTTTCCTTTTTTTTTTGTTTTTGTCAGGACAGGGTCCCGCTGTGTTGCCTAAGCTGGTCTGGAGCTTCTGGGCTCAAGTGATCTCACCTTGGCCTCCCAAACTGCTGGGAGTATAGACGTGAGCTACTGTGCCTGACTTAAGTCATTTTTATAGATGAATTAAATAACCACCTATAAACATTCACTGTGATATACTATTTCTGGTGACTACACAGAATTATAGATTTGATACTAATAATTCAGCCAGTGACGCTAATCCTACTAGCTTCCCTCATCAGTAGTACCAACTGACCAAGAGTGGTGATAATAATCAAGAGAAGGAGTCAGTTTCAAAAAATATTCAGAAAATGTCTCAGATGTTATCTGCAGAGAGAGTGCTCTGATAATCCTGCAAATTTCAGTCACTGAGACATTTATTGAACATCCTTGTGTACTTAGCAATGAACTAGGGTCTTGGGATACACAGAAAAATAAGACAAGGTCTCTGTCCTCAAGAAGGCTAAGACCACAGGGCAAATGACTAATAAAACCTAATAATAACCAAATTAAGACCTAAATTATATAATAATACCTAAATTCCACCGATCAATCACTGAGGGCTGGACGCAATGGCTCACACCTATACTCCCAGCACTTTGGGAGGCCAAGGGGAGAGGACTGCTTGAGCCCAGGAGATCAGCCTGGGCAACATAGTGAGACTCTGTTTCTACAAACAATTAAAAAATTAGCCAGGTATAGTGGCAGGCACCTGTGGTCCCAGCTATTCTGGAGGCTGAGATGGGAGGATCGTTGGAGTCTGGGAAAGTCAAGGTTGCAGTCAGCCATGATCATGCCACTGTACCCCAGCCTGGGCAACAGAGTGAGACCCTGTCTCAAATTAAATAAATAAATGGTTTTTTAAAAAGATCAATCAATGAGAACTAAGTAGAGTAAGGAAAGAACACGTATTAAGTATGAGTACCTGTTATACACAAAATACGTCCACGTTTTATCTCTTTTAATTCTGAGAATAATCTGAAGCGGCAGGGTTCAAGATTAAGAAAACAAAGTTCGGAGCTGTTAAGTAGTTTGCCCCAACTCACATAACTCGCCAAGAGGCTAAGACAAGGGAAAGCACCAAACAGAGAGTAAGGATGACTGGTTCACAAGGCACTGAGACCAGTCAGACTAAAACACAGGATACACTGGGAAATGAAGCTGGCCAGAGTTGGGCCAGATTAGAAAGGACCACTAGTCACGCTTGATGAAATAAGAATCTGTCAGCCGGGCGCGGTGGATCATGCCTGTAATCCAGGCACTTTGGGAGGCCGAGGCAGGCATATTACCTAAGGTCAGGAGTTCAAGATCAGCCTGGCCAACATGGCAAAACTCCGTCTGTACTAAAAATACAAAAAAAATTAGCTAGGCATGGTAGCAGGCACCGGTAATTCCAGCTACTGGGGAGGCTGAAGCAGGAGAATCGCTTGAACCCGGGAGGTGGAGGTGGCAGTGAGCCGAGATCGCACCATTGCACTCCAGCCTCGGCAACAAGAGCGAAACTTCGTCTCAAAAAAGAAAGAAAGAAAGAAAGAAGAATCAGTCATTAAAGGCATATTTAAGGAAGACTACTAATATGGCAACACTTCATAGAACAGATTGCAGTAGGGAGGATCTGCAAACAGCTATAATCAACTAAGACGCAGCTCTAGAGAGGAGCCGCCCCTGACATGCAGGAACTGACTGATACTATCAGGTAGGCAGGTGTTGCTCCAAGCTGGCCAGGCCCTCACAGGGAGGCAGTGGTGTCCTTCTGTTGAACATAAATAATTTCACAGAACACGGACCTCAGACAAGGCCACTCACTCTGTGACCGTGATGGATCAAAACAAAAACAAGACCACTCTGTAATCATGTCTGAATGCAACTCTGTTCACCTACAGATGTGCTCCTTGGCTGGAAGGCAGGAACTAAAACTAGAGCCTGTTCTAGGATGGTGGCAATGGGAATAGAAGAAAGCAAGCAATATAAGTGACATTTCCAAGTAAGAATAAAAAAACTGTTAATAGGCAATTCAAGAGAAAAAATTGAGACTCATACATCACTTGAGTGGATAGCATCCAACTGAAATATTGTAAATTTAATCTACAATATTTAAAATCTATATTTTTATTTAATCTAGTTAAATTAGTCCACGTTTTTCAGACTGAATAAAAGATGATGACAGAAAAATATTTAGTAGGTAATTAGAGATCAAAAAATAATGATGCCTGCGTCCCACCTCCAAAGGCTCTGATTCAATCAGTATTGAGTGTAATCTAGGCATCGGGATCTTTCAAAGCTCCCCAGGGGATTCCAGGGTGCAGCTAAAGTTAAGAACCGGTATCTTAGAGAATGCCGATGGCTCCTGACTAGGAGGAAAAAGGACAAACAATGGATAGGGTAGAAACGGACCCAACAAAGTACTGGGGCAAAAAGGTGAATGAGAAAAAAAATGGCTGAAAGACTAGACAGACAATTCCCAGACACAGCAAGAGTCATTTAAATGACGAAAGAGTCACTGTTTAACAAATGAGAGAAACCAGGCAAGAAGGTTAACACAGGTTTAGATGACTAGGAAACATGATCAACAAGTAAGGACAATACTCTGCACTAGCAAAATCTTCAGCTAGGAGACCTTCAATCTATGATCCTCTGAGGATGCCTGGATAACAACTACATGTACTACTACAAATAGATGTAACTGTGTAGAGCCTGTTTCTAAATATAGAGGTGGATTCCTCCAGCCCTTTTCCTTCCTAGCACTCCCACACTGCCACCTCGTGGGTCAGCACTGCAAGGAGCCAGTTTGAACTGGAAGGGAGTTCTAACTGGCCCTGTAAATTCACAAGGCAGGTAAGTGGTAAAGCCTCAATTCAAGGGTTTAATCCTTATGTTTTCCTCTGTTTAATTACAGTGGAAGACAGCCTTAAGGTACATTGTTTCTTTTGTGGGTGATAAGAATTTTCTAAAGTTGATTACGGTGATGTTGGTGATGTTAGTATGTACTTAATGCCACCGAAGGGTACACTTAAATAAATAAAAGGGTAAAGGTAATGTTACTTTATATCACTTTAAATAGGTGAATGGTATGGTATATGAGTTATATCTCAATAAAGCTGTTACAAAAAAAGGGGGAGGTGGCCAGGCACATTGGTCTGTAGTCCCAGCTACTGGGGGAGGAAGAAAGGGGGGCTGAGGTAGGAGGATCACTTGAGGCCAAGAGTTTGAGGCCAGCCTGGCAACATAGTGAGACCTTGTCTCTCTCAAAAAATAAATAAATAAAAAGAAAGAGGAGTAGGAGAAGGCAGCTGTAGCAAATACATAAATGGTTTCTAAAACTGCAGAAAACTTAAAAAGGATGTCAGAAATCACTCAATACCTTCATTTCAAAAAGGTAAAACTGAGACTCAGATTAACTTACTTACCATACTTACCCAGGCAGTAAAAACTGGGCCAAAAAGGGGCACTATTAACCCATTTATGGAGGTCTTCTATGGTCTCCCAATCCTGAGAAGCTTTTTCTCTTAAGCTTGATCCTCAGCAATGCTATCTTTTGCTGCCTAACTTATTACTGGGAGATCACACTCACACCAATGACTTCACAGCACAGTAGTATCACCACTATTCCAATAGTTCTAGCTCAAAACCCAGCACTCACCCTTCACTGCTTCCTTGCCCTTTAATCCGTCAACAAAGTGGGTGAACTCCTCAACATGTTTGATTCCAGGCCCTCTACCACTCCCCTAGCTCAGGCCTTCATCACTTCACATCTAGAATAACGCACATTTTCTCCTAACTGGAATCCTCATCTCTAGTCTTTCCACTTGTCTCCCTCATCACAAAATTCACCCATATCAGGACTCCTATGCAAATCTTCCGTGTGCACTTCATACTGCAGCCCAAAAATCTCCATGGGCTCCTCAACAGTTGTACCTAGAAAATAAAGTTAAAAACTATTAACCTCATCAAGGCCTTCTGTATTACAGACTCTATCCCAATTTATAATCTATAATCTATACAAACAGCACTTCGCTGCGGTCATAATGGTCTACTCCACAATGTATATGCATTTCCCAGTTAGTTATTCCTCCATAGTTGTTATCTATACCACTTCTTTGACTGGTATCACGACTTTTTTTTTTTTCCTTTCCCAAAGGTTCTCAACTCTGGCTATGCATTAGCATTACCTGTGAAGCTTTAAACAATTATGGGACCCTTAAGGATGTTGCTCAGACATCTGGATACTTTTTAAATTCCACAGGTAAATTTGTAAAATACCAATAATTCATAGATTTTAAGTAAGTCTTTCTGTAAGATGCTTAAGTTTTCACCACCAAAACTGAGCATCCAATATTAAGAGTCAAAAACTCAAAAATTAAACTGCCCAGAGAAACTGTTACCTACTACCCAAGGTTTCTTGATCATCGGTACATCATAAATCTTTCCAATTAACATCTACTTTCTAACAAGAGGTAAACACAGCAGCTAAAATATGCTAACAAGGATTAAATTTTTATATACTCAAATTCATTTGTGAGAAACATCTATCACAACCATGCCAATTAAAAATTCAACATAAAGGCCGGACGCGGTGGCTCACGCCTGTAATCCCGGCACTTTGGGAGGCTGAGGCGGGCGGATCACGAGGTCAGGAGATCGAGACTATCCTGGCTAACACAGTGAAACCCCGTCTCTACTAAAAATACAAAAAAAAAAAATTAGCCGGGTGAGGTGGCGAGCGCCTGTAGTCCCAGCTACTCGGGAGGCTGAGGCAGGAGAATGGCGTGAACCCTGGGGTGCGGAGCCTGCAGTGAGCCGAGATCGTGCCACTGCACTCCAGCCTGGGCGACAGCGAGACTCTGTCTCAAAAAAAAAAAAAAAAAAAAAAAATTCAACATAATTCCTGTTTGTCCTACCTATGACAATTATTTAAATGTAAACAGAACATGCTAATGTCAATGTCCAGTTTAAAATTGAACATGCAGAATTATTTATAGATATTATAAGCAGTTGGACTAATCCCAGCTGTGGCCATTTTACCTTAGCCCTTGAATATAAAGACACAGAGAAGCAGGGAGTCAGTGAAGATGGAAAAGAAAGATAGCAGCTGTCAACCCAGACTGCTCTATAATAACCTGGGGAGTATTAAAAATGTCTATGCTCAAGCCACACTCCAGACAAATTAAATCAGAATCTCTGAGGGCAGGACCCATGCATCGGCATTTTTTAAATCTCCCCAGGTGCTTTCAATGTGTAGGCAATGTTGAGAACCAACGAGTTACAAGGGAATTTCTCAAAGGAAATCTAAAGATGAGAGCTGTTCAAAGACAGACACAAAGAGGGAAAAAAGTCCCAAGAATTAGTTAGTACACTTCAGAAGTAGGTTGCTTTCTCTTATCAATTTATGAACAATTTTTATATATTACAAATATACACATTTTGGCCATGCAAGTGGCTCACGCCTGTAATCCCAGCACTTTGGCAGGCTGAGGCAGGGGGATCACTTGAGCTCAGGAGATCGAGACCAGCCTGGGTACATGGCAAAACCCCATCTCTACCAAAAAAAAAAAAAAAATTAGCCCAGGGTGGTGGCACGCGTCTGTGGTCCAGCTACTCAGAGGGCTGAGGTAGGCAGCTTAGGGGGGAGAATCGCTTGAACCCGGGAGGCAGAGGCTGCAGTGAGCTCAGATCACGCCACTGCGCTCCAGCCTGGGTGACAGAGTGAGACTCTGTCTCAAACAAACAAACAAAAAGATCAATATTAGCCTACTGTTATAAATGCTTTTAAATGTTTAAAACTAGGCCGGGCACGGTGGCTCAAGCCTGTAATCCTAGCACTTTGGGAGGCCGAGGTGGGCGGATCACGAGGTCAGAAGTTCGAGACCATCCTGGCCAACATAGTGAAACTCTGTCTCTACTAAAAATACAAAAAAATTAGCAGGGTGTGGTGGCGGGCACCTGTAGTCCCAGCTGCTCGGGAGGCTGAGGCAGGAGAATGGCGTGAACCCGGGAGGCGGAGCTTGCAGTGAGCCGAGATGGTGCCACTGCACTCCAGCCTGGGGGACAGAGCCAGACTCTGTCTCAAAAAATAAATAAATAAATAAATAAATGTTTAAAACTAAACATGAATAGGCCATGTGTAAAACAGTAAACTGGCAACAAGTAAACTTTAAAAAGGAAACATTCTTGATTGTACTGTATTTAAACAACTAGTAATGGCTCTGTCCATTTTCACTTTTCAAATAGTAGAATGAGATATAAAACACAAGGTTATCCCACAAGTGGCCTTTATTTTTTTCTATACTAACAAGTAATTATTATGTCAAAAACTAGGGGACAAACTCATTTACACAGAATCTTGCAGTAATAAACTGTAAAGAGATCAACAAGCACAATTTTCCCTCCAGAGCATACCAACTCCAAGTAAAACTACTAGTTTCAAACATAGGTTTCAACTCTTTTTGTGAAAAACATGGTCATCATTAATAAGCCACTATACCATGTAAATCTGACCAGTGCTATTTCATTAGTGAGTTTTATATAGATATTTGTGACAAAATTTAACTTGTTTGCCCTTTTTTGGTCTAATTCAAAATAAGAGTTAATGGCAAATGTCAGAGGCTAAGAACAGTTTGGAAAGGGGATTCATGAAGGAGACCACTCAGAGATAGTGTTTTAGTGGCTAAAAAATGAGTTGCCTTTCTGAAAAATGTTTGTATGCTTTTTACTCCATTGTCCACTAGAGGGAGCATCACATCCGATTAAGAGAGAACAGGGAACTCCCAGATAGAAATGGAAAATCATCTGAAACTTGATCTACGAAGTGCTACAGATGGTAGCATATACAGTTAAATGTAAAATCAAATCAGAGAACCCCCAAAAGAATCTCAAAGTGAGTGGGAAGATAGCCTCCTAGGGAGATCTCATCTCTAAAAAAAAAAATTTTTGTTTTAATTAGCTGGGCATGATGTTGCACACCTGTGGTCTCAGCTACTCAGAAAATTCTGGAGGCTGAGGAGGGAGGATCACTTGAGCCCAGGAATTCGAGGCTGCAGTGAGCTATGGTCATACCACTGCATTACAGCCTGGGTAACACAGAGAGACCCCAGTCTCTAGAGGAAAAAAAAAAGAAAAAGGAAAAAACAAGAAAAATGAGCAAAAGATAAATACACACAAATCACAAAAAGATATAAATACGGCCTTTAAACACATGAAAAGATGTTTAACTTCACCCATAATGCAATTTAAATGCAAATTAAAACTACTAAGATCCCCCTTCTCACCCATCAGCTTAGCAAAAATTCAAAAGCTCAGGCTGCAAAGCTAAGGGAAACAAGTACTCACATACATCATTAGTGGGAATGCAAAATGGTACAACCCCACATAGGTATTTACACCTTGACCCAGAAATCCCATTTTGAGGAATCTACCCTGAAGATACACCAGCAACAATACAAACACACACACATGCAAGGTTATTCATTACAGCAATATGCACAATTGCAAAATACTGGAAATTGCCTAAATATCCACACAGAGGAAATTAGAGAGCACAGTGGATACAGTGTTATGGAGTTATAAAGAATAAGGAAGAGCTCCATGAGCTGATAAGAGAGTGAGTTCCAGTAGACACCAAGTTAAAGAAGCAAGTGCAAAAATAAGAATGGAAAATAAGAACACACATATATACTTGCTTATCTTAAATAGAAAAAAAATAAGATGAACCAGATGCTATGGTCTGGATGCGTATGCCCCCAGGCTGGAGTCCAGTGGCATGATCATGGCTCACTGCAGCCTTGACCTCCTAGGCTCAAGTGATCCTCCCACCTCAGCCTCCCAAGTAACTGTGATTACAAGGGTGCACACCATCCCACCCAGATAATTGTTTTTGTTTTTTGTTTTTTTTTTTAACAAGATGAAGTTTCCCTATGTTGCCCAAGCTGGTTGTGAGCTCCTGGCCTCAAATGATCCTCCCACCTCGTCCTAACAAAGCACCAGAATTACAGGTGTAAGCCACCACACCCAGACCTAAAGGTCTTTGATTAAGCCTGACTTTAGAGAGACATGAAAAAAATGTAGAGCAATGCAATTCTCATTAAGTTTTCGTTGTTTTGAAAAAATACACACAGGCCTATAGTCCCAGCTACTCGGGGGGCTGAGGCAGGAGAATCGCCTAAACCCAGGAGGCAGAGGTTGCAGTGAGCCAGGATTGCACCATTGCCCTCCAGCCTGGGCAACAAAGTGAGACTCCATCTCGAAAAAAGAAAATATAGTTTGATTCCTTAAAAAATTGTTACATCATAATAAATTTACATATATTTAACAACTTTTTAAGGAATCAAACAAATATACACACACACACACATACACATATATATATTTTTTTTGTTATTGTTGTTGTTGGGTTTTTTTTGGAGACAGGGTCTCACTGTGTTGCCCAAGCTGCAGGGCAGTGGCGCAATCTCAGCTCACTGCAACCTCCACCTCCCAGGTGCAAGTGATTCTCCTGCCTCAGCCTCCAAAGTAGCTGGATTACAGGCACGCACCACCACATCTGGCTAATTTTTGTATTTTTAGTAGAGACGGGGTTTTGCTATGTTGGCCAGGCTGGTCTCAAACTCCTGGGCTCATGTGATCTGCCCATCTCGGCCTCCCAAAGTGCTGGAATTACAGGCGTGAGCCACCACGCCCAGCCTTAAATTTATGTTTAAATAGGTATTTTCAAAACTTAGTTTTAATTTTTATGCAGTAAATATAAATAGATAAAACCCACATAAACAAAACATCGTCAGCACTCTCAATAATGTTTTTTAAATCCCTATCAAATCCATTTTGATAATTTGTAAAAGCATAAAAAGGGGTCCAGAGACAAAAAGGTCTGAGAACCACTGGTCTATAACACCAGCTGCCTTAAATGCCAGAGTATGTTAAGAGCAGGGGCTGGGGCTGGGGACTATATCACCTCTGTTGCCTAATAATGCTGGATTCTGCGGCACGTACCACCAGCACCACAGACACTGGACCCTGCTGCTGCTGCTCCTTGGGAAACTGGTTGTTGCTGGAGTTATTCTCTCAACCATTCTTTGTGATACTGGCTTTTATTCAAAGTCCTCAGAGAGCGTCTTAGATTGACCGAACTTAGGTCACTGCCTGCACCCTAGCTGCAAGGGAGGTTGAGAAGGTATTTAGCCTTTTTGACTTTTTTGATAGAAGGCAAACTCGCTCTACATCCCACCAATAGTCATCCAATGAGGAAATCGGCAAACATAAACAGTCAAAACGACAAGCATTAGCCCATTGCTCCAATTCTTTCTGTGAAGGTCAGAGGCAACCTTGTGGGGAATATCACAGCTCTATCGAAGATTCTCATTGGATCTTAGAGATGGTATTACACGCAGGGAAGACAAATCCAAGTGCAGGAAAAAAATTGATATTCCAACTGACCCCTCCATGACAAAAAAGTTCTACCACAAAAGCCTGACACGAGGTGGCTGGCTGGTCCTGAAGATGTGTTGCCATTGGGGGAATCAGGACCAGTTACTACTGGTAGCAAACTGGGCACTCTGTACCAGCAGAAGCCACATGGCTATCATGAGGGGAAGTCTGTATTGTTGAGTTCCAGGCACCAGCCTCTAGCCCTGTCCCCATGGTTGCTCTGTTCTTGAGCCTTTTGAGCAAGCACCAGGCTGTCTGAAGAACAACTTGCTATCCACAAAGCAGGTCATCCTGTCTGATTAAGAGCGCCCTCCGCTGTGGCATTCACATGGACCAAATGTTTTCACCAGGGCTCAGCCATAAAGCCCTTTCCCAAACCTCCTTGCAGAAGAAAAGGAAGCAGCAGAAGAAACAGGAATTATGACTCCCACTTAAAAAGAAAAATGTAGTCACATCCATAAAGTCCTTTCCCAAACCACATTATTATCAATTCTTCCACCTCATTTTATTCCAAATCCTAGACCCATTAGCCACTGCCCAGGAAGTTGCAAATCCTACTTCAAGCCATCATTCAAGGTTCTGCTCTTTGAAATGATTTTGCTAGTCGCTTCACCTTCAAGTCCTCCAAGGAAGAGTCTTTAACACTACAGCAATTCACTTACGCCTGGTGCTAACCATATTTCACAAAATCAGCCATAAACCCAGTAATGTCTTTTTACATCATTTTCACAGAGGTAAGCACTTCCCTGTCTCCACTAGCCTCTTCTACTCTACTGACCCTAAAACCTTGGGTTATTACAGCCAATGTGGGAATTCTGCCTTTGCTGAAACTATTCATTCCAATGTCTAACATTCTTAGAAACTTCATGTATTTCGAAAATTCAACTAACACCTCAGCCTTTGGGTTTCCTGACCAAAAATCTTTTCTTACTCCCTACCTTGGCCACATTCTGCCACACCCCGTACCTTGTTGTTTCAAGACACACACTACTTCTAAGCATGTACATATCAAGTCAACCCATTATCTGACCACTCACCATTTCTCTGACCACATGAAGACCTCTAATCCATTGATTCCGCCACATTTCACTGGCCATCACCTTCCTTACGACCTCATTCCCTACCTGAGAAACCAGGATCCACAATTACACCCTCCCTTGCCTACAACTTCAACTTCCCGTCCCCTCTCTCCGTCCATCATGCTAACCTAGCAATCCAGTTCTCATAGCGAAGCAGCTGGCAATTGGGAGAGGAAGGAAACATGACCCAACTAACCGTTCCCACTTTAAATAAATGAACACAAGTTTTAAGCAGACCCTCAGCACTTTTCAACAATCCTACATTTCATGAGGCAATTTATGCTTCTCTCCTAGAAGACTATTTCCAATCTCTCCTAAGGCTGAGTCACTTAGCAACCACTTCCCTAGCTGTCCTTAAACTTTTCAATCACCACTGCTGTTGCCTTTTCTGGCACCTCTTCTTCTTACCCTCATATACGAAGATGTTCCCTCCCGTCTCCATCCCAGGTTCAGTCTTTGGCCAAGAGAGATTCCATCATCTCACCAAACACAGTGAGTTATTACCCTTTATTGCCTGGTCACATTTACTCACACTGCAACTCAAATGCAGCTGCCTTTTTTTTTTTTTTTTTGAGACAGGGTCTCACTCTGTCACCCAGGCTGGAGTGCAGTGGCGTGATCACCACTCACTGCAACCTCCACCTCCTGGGCTCAATTGATTCTCCTACCTCAGCCTTCTGAGTAGCTGGGACTACAGGCATGCACCCGGGGAATTATTTGTATTTTTAGTAGAGACAGGGTTTTGCCACGTTGCACGGGCTCATCTTGAACTTATGGGCTCAAGCGATCCACCTGCCTCGACCTCCCAAAGTGCTGGGACTACAGGCATGGGCCACCATGCCCAGCCTGCTTTATTTTCTATAACTGATCTAATCTGTCTCCTGAATATGCACCATGTTTTCTATAATTAATCTAATATTCCTCATGAATATCTAATAAATATCCAGGAAATTTAAAACTTGTCAAACAATATCTCAATCTCTTCCAGTTAATACTCAGACTTTGTTTAACTCCTTACCTGGGCTGGTTTAAATGGTTGCTTTCGGGTAGATTTCCCTCCAAGGTCTTATCGGACATCCTAGAAGAAACAGTGGCAAGAAGACCTTGGATCTGTGCTGTTTCTCTGGATCCTCACTGGTCTCTACTGCAAGGAGGTAATCACGTCCTATGGCTGAACTGGTCCCATCTCATCTTTTAGGATGTCATGCTGGCTGTCATCCCTGCAGTCTGATACTGACCTTCAGTCTATAGTCACACAGTCTTTTGTCATGATGCCAGCTGTTCCACTAGGCCAATAAGCTCCTCCACCTCCTTCACAGTGGTATGAGGGCATTTCAGAATCCCCTGCTACCACAAACTCAACTACCTAGCCACTTCCTTCTACCACTGATGTGCTATAGGCCCGTGTTGGCCTATCACTAACCTGCATAACATCTCCTCTCAAGATTCCACATAAGGAGCAGAGCGAAAGGCCTTCTACTGTTTACTGTCCCCTCAACCCATTTAACACCCCCACCCTAACCCTAGAACTTTAGCCAGCCAAGAAAGATCAGAACACATATTTCTCACAATCTGTTTTCCCTGCCTCTGTCCCCCCCGCTTCCCACAATCCACCAGGACTGAAAGGGATGACACGTCTACATCCTCCTTCCTCCTGGGAGGCACTAAGCCTCATTCTCAGCCTTAATGCCGGATGAGCTATTCTCTTTACCCTAGAGAAGAAACGATCATTAGAGTTGGCCAGAAGTAACTCTTGATATGGAAGCTGCAGGCAACTTGGAACTTGAGAAAACCAAAGATAAACACACAGCAACTTAAAGTTCCCCAAAATATTAATCCTTGAATGATTAACATCTCCCATGTGGTAGGCCCTGGGGATATAACAAAGATTAGACTTAGAGCACTACACTAGGGAGTGAGAAGGTTTACAAATACAATCATAACAATGGAATTTTATGTGCTGCACTGACCACAGCAAACAGGAAATACACATAACTCACACCCAATTGTCAATCAACCAGTTCTACCTCCGTCAAATTAAAAATGCATGCAACGGCAGAAGAACAATATAAGTGACTTCAGGCCGGGGACGGCGACTCACGCCTGTAATCCCAGCATTTAGGGGAGGCTGCGGCGGGTAGATCACCTGAGGTCAGGAGTTTGAGACCAGCCTGACTAATGGTGAAACCTCACCTCTACTAAAAATACAAAAATTAGCCAGGCGTGGTCTGTAATCCCAGCTATTCAGGAGGCTGAGGCAGGAGAATCGCTTGAACCCGGGAGGCGGAGGTTGCGGTGAGCCAAGATCACACCATTACACTCCAACCTGGGCAACAAGAGCAAAACTCCATCTTAAAAAAAAAAGAAAAAAAAAGTGATTTCAGGTTATAATTTCATTGCTATTTACTCTTTCTACGACTTACATACTTCATTTTCTTTTCTAGGCACATGAAAAACCAGAAGCCATTCCTTAATGAGAGGAAAAAGGTAAGATAAGCCATGAAGCAGGTTCACCTTTCTCCATTAACAAAAAACAAGAATACAGAACTAAAGCTACTCATCAAAACAGCTCTAGCGCAAAGGAAATTGTGTAAAACTTGGTAACCATTATTTCTGGAGCCTAAGGAAGTAGAGTTGTGCATCCCTTAAGGATGTCGTTAGGTGATTTCATTGTTGCGGGAACATCATGGTGTATCCTCGCACAAACCTAGACTGTAGAGCCTGCTACACACCTAGGCTAGCAGGTATTGTCTGTGCTGCCTACTGCTCTGAGGCTTTAAACCTGCACCGCATGTTACTGTACTGAACACTGTAGGTGACTGTAAGACAATAGTAAGTATTTGTGTATCTAAACTTATCTAAACACAGAAAAGGTACAGTTAAAAAATGATATAGTCATACAGGGCCACTGTCATGTATGTGGTCTTTCATTGACCAAAATGTCGTTACGCAGTGCATGACTGTAGTTATCATCAATATCTGTTTTTTTAATTCTATTTTGATTTTTCCTTTCCCATGTAACTGTTAATTGCTACAAACTAACATTTTCTTTTTTTTTTTTTTTTTTTGAGACGGAGTCTTGCTGTGTCACCCAGGCTGGAGTGCAGTGGCTCGATCTCGGCTCACTGCAAGCTCCGCCTCCCGGGTTCACGCCATTCTCCTGCCTCAGCCTCCCGAGTAGCTGGTACTACAGGCTCCCGCCAACACGCCCGGCTAATTTTTTGTATTTTTAGTAGAGACGGGGTTTCACTGTGTTAGCCAGGATGGTCTCGATCTCCTGACCTCGTGATCCACCCACCTCGGCCTCCCAAAGTGCTGGGATTACAGGCTTGAGCCACCGCGCCCGGCCCAAACTAACATTTTCATTCCATACTTAATTCAGATGGAAGGCAGCAGAAGGACAGGGACAGTTAGGAGGAAAATTCTGCCAGACATTCATACTAAAACTAAGGGCTTACTATGTGTTAGACACTGGGGCTACAAAAATTGAAAGGATGCACTATTCTCAAAGACTTCACAATGGACAGTGAATAAAGAGAAACAAATTTTACTTACAAGATGATAAGTAATACAGAAATCTATCCCTCAAGGACAGGCATTCAACAGTGGCAGAAAACTGCATCAAACATGCACCAACATTTCCCTAACACTGTTTTCAGGTTGCAGTGATTCCCAGCCAGGCTCTTAGAAACACTATAACCACTAAAATGGGAGTGTTCAAACAGAGCAACTACTACCACAACACAAGCGAACTGTGTATCCTGGCAATCCAAAATCAGTGCAAATATTTTGTGTCTGTGTAAAATAATAAGTATTTGTTAGTCATTATGAAGAATATGTTTAGCTTGTTTTGTTTAGATGCTTAGCATTTACTTATATCCCTCTATGTTTACGTTTGCTGATTTCCCCACTGGATAACTATCGGTGGGATGTAGAGCGAGTCTGCCTTCTATCTTAAAAGCCAAAAAGGCTAAATACCTTCTCAACCTCCCTTGCAGCTAGGGTGCAGGCAGTGACCTAAGTTTAGCCAATCCAAGACACTCACTGAGGACTCTGAATAAAAGCTAATATCACAAAGAAGAATGGTTGAGAGAATAACTCTCCAGCAACAGCCAGTTTCCCAAGGAGCAACAGCAGCAACAGCACCAAGGTCCAGTGTCTATGGTGTTCATGGTACGTACTGCAGAATCCAATATTGTCAGGCAACAGAAGTGATATACCCCCCAGACCCCAGGCCCAACTACTTTTGCAGTGCAATCCTAACTTGGTTTCAGCCCATGTCCAGTCAAGTCTTGGCAGACTTTAAAGCAACACTGAGAACTCCCCCAATACTCTTTCATGAAATTCCTTTTTTGCTTAAACCCCCACAGTTACTGCAAACAGGAAAAACGAATGAGACTAATGAAATAGTATGGTAAATCAACAAGCATCTCACCCACAAAGGGTTTGTGTAGTTTATTTCAGAAATGCACAATTCCATGTGTCACAGGACTCAAGTTCAGCTCTAATGATTCCATTGCCAATTTGTCACCATTTATTCATTCCAAAACTTTTCTGTTCCAAGAACTATCTTGAAAGGAACGAACTGTTTTCAACCACACAGTTTACAAAAACTTCAAGATGCTGCACTCTCCCGAACAGATGTTTTCGCTGTTATCATTACTTCAGAAAGCAACAGACAAAATTATTATCTGGGAGCTTTAAAATGCAAAGTCATATTCCTGAACTATGGATCAAATGAGAACAAAGAATAATGGTCAAATTACAGATATGAGTTTTGCACTTACCGTCCCACTTCCACCCACCTAAATCTCAGACTGGCAGGTCTGAAAAGCGGCCATGCACAAAATCATCGCTCTCATCTCAAAACAGAACTCTTCTTCCTCGCACACAGAAGCTCAATAATATTTGTTGACTGAATGCAAGTCCTGTAACTATTCATGTATGTTACGCATTTCCATAAATTGCTTTCACATAGCACTTTACATCGGCACAGTGCGTCCAGGCTTCCAAAACACTTTCACGTGAATCCCTGCGTCTAGAAAGGTGGTTAAGAGTTAGACATGCCTGCACAGCCATCAAATGGCACAGCACACGGGGGACCCGTGTCTGATGCTCCCACCGCACATTAACTGCCCCTCTATTTCAGCCCTTCTGGTACACTGTAATTATCTCTCTCACTTGATCAGCTCCTTAAGGAGGTCCCGTTCATCTTCGTATCCCCAGGCCACACAGAACCCAGACCACACAGGTGCACTGTAAACATCAAGATTCTTCCACCTCCTGCAAGCCTGATGCTTTACCGGCGGGGCCTCTGCAGGGGAGCCTGATTTATACACATCCCAGCTCCCACCCACCCCCACGCCCGCCACTTGTGATTTCCACAGCCGCACCAGTGAAGCCTGTCCAGGACACAGACTTTTCGTTTCCCAGCAAAATTACCCCCGGCACAACGCTTCCCCCTTAAGCCTGCCCAATGGCTTTCCCATTTCCACCGCAACCGAGGTTGAGGGGCAGTGGCTGAGCCTGGGTCCCCTCCCCAACCCCGCTGCGGCAACCTAGGGGGGTGTCCGGGCGGGGCCTGTCAGCCGCGACCCGCCCCCGGGCACACGCGCGTCAGGGGCAGCACCGCCAAGCTGCCTGTGCAGCCCCTTCCAGCAGGAGTCCCGCGGCTGCCGCCCGCCCGGCGCCCCCAGCACCCCACACGGCTCGCGACTCAGGTGGGCGAGGACGCTCCATACGCACCCGAGGAGGCAGCGGTCGCAGACAACGCCACGACTCCCCTTGCACACCGTGTACGCCAAGGGATCCGAGCGGAAGAGCAGCTCTCCGGGGCGCAGCGGGGTCACGGCGCGCAGCCCGTTTCCCCTGTTGGCGGTTGCGAACTTTTCCACCTTCAGCGGCTCCATCCTCCCGCAGCTCCACCTCAGACGGCTACCCGCGTCCAGCAGCTGGCGTCCCACGGGCTGCCGGGACCCGCGCGCCTGCGCCCTGCGCGCACACGTACGCCCGAGGGGCGGGGCGGGCGCGATGGGGCTTGAGCATGCGCAGATGGAGTCTGGAGGGACAGCGGGAGCGCCCTGTGTGGGACCCGAAGGTAGTCGCAGGCTCCGCGTGCCGCTCGTGCCCATGGCGACTGCGCAGAAGAAAGGCGGGGTTTTTTTCCCCCTCTAACATTGTGTTACGATAATTTTAACGCATACTGAACAGTTGAAACAGTGCAGTGAACACCTATATGCCTCCGCCTCAATCAGACAACCCAGCACTTTGCCATTTCTGGTCGTTGCTCTCTCCCCACCTGTAGCTATGTATGCACGTATTGTCGCTAAACGATTTCAAAGTTGCAGGCATCATGACATCACAACTAGTACTTTACATCGTAACTTTTTTTTGTTCTGGGACGGAGTCTTGCTCTGTCGCCCAGGCCGGAGTGCAGTGGCGAGATCTCGGCTCACTGCAACCTCCAGCCTCTGGGTTCAAGCGATTCTCCTGCCTCAGCCTCCTGAGTAGCTGGGACTACAGGCGTGTGCAATCCTCCCGCCTGGGCCTCCTGACTAAGTGGGACTATAGGCACACGCCACCATGCCTGGCTAATTTTTTTTACTTTCCTCCAGAGGCAGAGTCTACCTATGTTGCCCAGGCTAATCGCAAACTCCTGGCCTCAAGTGAACCTGAACCTCCTGCCTCGACCTCTCGAATTGCTGAGATTACAGATGTGAGCCACCACACCCAGCCTAATTTTCTTTTTTGTTTTTTGGGTTTTTTGGGTTTTGTTTTGTTTTGTTTTGGGAAACAGAGACTCACTCTGTCGCCCAGGCTGGAGTGCAGTGGCACGATCTCGGCTCACTGCAACCTGTGCCTCCCAGGTTTAAGCGATTCTCCTGCCTCAGCCTCCCGAGTAGTTGGGACTACAGGCGCCCGCCACCACGCCCAGTTAATTTTTGTATTTTTAGTAGAGACGAGGTTTCACCATGTTAGCCAGGATGGTCTCGATCTAACTTCATGATCCGCCTGCCTCAGCCTCCCAAAGTGCTGGGATTACAGGCATGAGCTACTGCGCCCGGCCCACCCAGCCTAAATTTCTTAGTTTGGACAAATGTGCCATGGTAATGCAAAATGTCATTATTAAGAGCAGCTGGATGGAAGGTGTAGGAGTACACTATAGTGCCTTTCAATTTTTCTGTATATCTAAAATCATTTCAAAAGTAAACATTTATTTTAAAACATGAAGGTGGTTATGCTTCCATGAGTGTAAAGTACAAAAGGCAGGCTCATGGTGCCATCAGAAGTCAGAACACTGGTTTCAGGGCTGGGGGTGCTGGGAGGGGCTGGGCATGGTTGGCTTTGTGATCTAGGGGCTGTTGTGTTCCATCTGTGAATATCTTTTGAGCTGTGCACTTACCAGGGATGTAAGTCATATCTTAATAAATTTTCATAAGTTTGACAAAAAATAAAATAAGGATGGGAAGCTTGTTTGGGTTGTGGGGCCTCAGGTGCAAAGCCATGAGCTGTGGCCCAGATGCGTCTAGAAGCCTGGAGGGAGCTGCAAACATTCCAAATAGTGGTGGCAGAGCCAAGGCCCTGAGGTGGGAGTGCAATGCTGCACATCCCCAGCTGTGAATGAGGTGTCCTGGTCAGAAGCAGTGCTGTGTGCACTGCAGGCCTGACAAAGCCATGTCCACACTGTGGCTCGGTGCAGTGAAAGCCAATCTCAGCCCCTCCGCGGTGTGATTAGCCTGCCAGCAGATGGCCAGCTGGTCCTCCTGGGAAATGGTGCCAACCCAGGGATTGGGTGTAAGTGTCTCGCCCACAGACGGGGCGCTCAGCAGTGGTGTCAGCCTGGTGAGCCTCGGTAAGGGCACGTGCAGGATGCTGAGCCTCTTCCGTTCCCATGCCCGTCTCAAGGCCACTTGCTCCGTGGGCCCATCCAGCAAGCATGGTGGCCAGGAAAGAAGCCGGCTCCATCCACAGGGCGTGCCGTTTTGCTCACCTCAGGACCAAGAGCATCCTCCATCGTAATTCTTTTTGGTGGGAGCACTAGAAACATGAACCACAGATACCTTCAGCGTCTGAGCCGCTGAGGTGAGGGCTGCAGGGCACCCTGCTGTTGGGAAACCCTGCACTGGCGGCTGGAAGGCACGTGGTGGTGGCGCCTGCTGTGGCTGCAGCAGTTGCTGCGAGGCTTCGGGATCTCACCGGCCTCTGCGAGGTGAATTGTGACAGTGCAGAGCTCCGCGGTGCCAGGGTCCTCTGCATGGTCACGCTGACTGCAGCTGGGAGTCCACCACACCCCTGGTTCCCCGCTCTTCCCAGGGCTGGGGTCTAGGCCAGGCCCCTGTTGGCCTGGGAATTGTGCCCTGGGAGGGGGACACTGTCCCACAGGTTGGGACAGAGGACCCAGGGCATGCTACTGGCTGGCTGGGCTGCGGGGATGCCATGCTCACCTTTCTCTCTCGTGGCCTTGACGGGACCGGCTTCCTCCTGGAACAGCATTTCCCAAGGTGTCTGGGGCTGCGGGGCAGCTGGTGGGGTGCCACCCTGGCTCCTTTGAGGCATGCCAGTCACTGGCCACCAAGGGGGCCAGATGCAGTGGGGGCATCTCCCAACTTCCCTCTTAGTCCTGATGGGCCTGGGCAGGGCCTGATATCGGGGTCCCCATGGGCTTCCTGGGCTAGGCCTGCCCCATGGTCCCAGGGCTGTCCAGGACACATTCAGAAGGGACACGAGCCCAGCAGCTCTGTTTGAAATTATTATGGAACCAAGGGCCCCCCACATCCAAGTCCGTCGGGAGTCAGGGCACGGAATTCCGCTGCAGGTACCTCCAGGAACCCCGAGGTCCTCCCTGAGCTGAGGCGAGGCTGGGCACACTGTAAGTCCTGGGTGCCCCCAGAGAATGGCCTGCTGCCCTGGGCTCCCCGGAAGCCCCCTCATGCCCCTGGGCCTTGGCCACATGGAAGCCCCACCAGGACAGGGTGTGACAGGACGAGGAACCCATGATGGGGAAGCGGAACAAATGGGCCGCTGGAACCGGGCCGGTAGGCCAGGAGGCACCTGCCCATCCCCCTTGCAGAGAGTCTTCCTGCCACGTGAAGCCAGCACAGGCCTGGATGCTGAGGACCCTTGCTTGGGTTTGGCTGAAAGAAAAACAGACGTGGTCAGACAGCACCTCCAGCGGGCCCAAAGAGTCCTTTCCGGGCCGGGCCCCACCTGCCTGGGTCTCTGGAGTCCTCAGGGTCTCTGTGTGGCCCCTGGGGTCTGACACTGAGGACACAACTGCAGGCTACTGATCCCAGAGGGAGAGGTGTGTGTCGCCTGGGGTAGGGAAGTTGTCGGGGCACGGCAGGTGGCTCCTGGGACTGCCCCCCCAGGGTTCAGGCTGGCTGGGGGCTTCCTGCCCCATGCCCTCATCCCAGGGCTGTTGGGCCTGGGATGTGATCCCCAGTCAGAACTCAGGTGGGAGGGGCCTCGGCTGTCACCCAGCCCCCTTGCCACCTCACATGGGGACCTGTCTCCACAGGGGGTTAGAGGGCCCAGATACGAGGCCCCCTCTGCCCTCCTGGGCTGCCCGGTCCATGTGAGGACTGACCATTCCCACACCTGGCTGAACGCTTGGCTCTGGCTCTGGGCCAGGGGTCCCGCCTGTGCCCTTGCCCTGAATGCTCTGGGGGTCAGGGACACCGATTCCCTTGTCTCCCTGGCTCAAGGCTTGTTGTCCGGGCACCCTTGGAGGGGTATTCAGGAGTGAGGGGCCTCTGCTGCTCTCTGAGGCTGTCAGTGCTTGCGGGGAGAGGCGGGGGGTCCCACAAATGGGTCTGGCTCCTCCAGTGCCGTTAAGGGCCCTGTTGGGGGTGGGGGAGCGGTATACCGTGGAAAGTGGGAGGGGGCTTGTTGGAGAGGTCTTGCCCACATACCCCTCCTGCGTGCACAGCATGTCCAGTGCACACGCACTGAGCACCTGCCCTGAGGACCGGGGGGCCTATTGTACTTCCTTAGAGTCCAGGAAGAAAAGGCACAAGAGGAAGGCCCAGGTAGTGGGCTTGGGGGTCCCGGGCGCTCCCCAACTATTGACTGCCCCAGAGGGTGGCTCAGGAGGGGACCTGGTGTGGAAGCCCACCTGGGGGTGGCAGGTCCCCATGCTTCCTTAGTTTCCTCGTAGAGGCCCGAGGGTGCCCGAGAGCTGCATCTTCATCCAGGGCCTAGGTATGGGAGAGCCGGCCCCAACAACATGCCCATGGGCCAGACCTGGATGTGTTCCTGAGGCCCTCTAGGGATAGGGTGGGCACCAGGCCAGGAGAGTTCCCTGGGAGGGTGAGAGCCCATACCTCACTGCCACCTCAACCGTCTCCCACTGGGTGGTGCCGGATCCTTTTGTGGCCACCCCAGGGGTCCAGATGTGCATAGGAGGCTGTGGCTGGGGGTGGCCTGGGCAGGGAAGTGCTCACCACACTCCCGACTTTCATCTGGAACATGTGAGGGGTGGGCTTGGTGTCACTGTGCCCTGCCCAGCCCCCCTGGCCAGACCTACCCCTGGGCCAGAGCAGAGGATCATGGGGACAGTGTGGGGAAGCTGCGCTCAGGCCAGTCCGAGTCTGACCCCAGTGCTCCCCAGGTCCCACTGGGCACACGTGGACTTACTCCATTGAACCTTAAAGGCAGTGCATGCCATCAGCATCAACACCTGTTCCCCTTCTACCGAATACACGTCCCACAGATGCAGGTTGAGCCTGAGAGAGATCTATGGGGACAGCAGGCACAGGAGGACCTGGCCCTTCAAGGCTGGGGGCTGGTGGCTCGAGCTGGGGCCACTGGGACTTCAGTCCCCAGAGTCAGTGACCCTCCCCATGAGGGTCATCCGACCCTTCCAAGAGGCTGGGTCAGACAGGGTCTTGCAGCTCCTCATGGGGGGACACTCATTTCAGTGGGATATGGCTTCTGGAGAGAGGGGCCTCCCCAGGGCTTGAGGCTTCTGAGCTCTCCCAAGTTGGGTCCTGCCCCAGTCCTCCCATGAGACTGGGCCTGAGCCCCAACCTCTGCCGTGGGATGACCCCTCTTGGGCACGAGGCCTTGCTTGTGTGTCCTACAGGGCCCCGTCTGTGCCTCCTGTGGGCTGGGGGTGAGCCGGACCCCTGGGCTCGGGGAGCAGAGGGCACTGCAGGGCAACAAGGTCCCTGAACCAGGGTCTCCCTGGGCCTCCTTACCCCATCCATCAATCTCCGGAACAGCCAGTGTGATGAGGAACCCCGCACACATGGCCCTTCCTTGTCGCGATGGGAGGAACAGACGTGCTCAGGGCCCCCTGGGCTACCCTAAAAACCAAACCTCCCTCTTCCAGGGTCCTCTGAAGACCCTTCCCCAAGTGCAGAACACAGGATGGTGCCCAGGGCTCCACACAACACCTTCCCCTTCCCGCACTCCCGGTGGACACACTGCCCTCAGCCTTGCTCTGCGGGAGCTGGGCCCCGTGCCTGTGCCTCTGTCTCCTCCGGGGCAGGAAAGGAAACCCAACTCCAAATGCAAGGAGAACCCCACATCCCAGGTCAGGCCCTCGCTGGGACTCAGCCTCTCATCAGCCCCACAGGGGTCTCCAGCCCCCCACTCCGCCAGCCCTACGGGATGCAGGGCCTGTGGGAAAGAGCCGAGGGGACCATAAACTCACAGGGTGCCTCGTGGTCCTGGGGTATGACGTGGGTACCACGTGTTCCTGGTGGTCTTGGAGCCCCTGGACCCTTGTGCTATTTGGGCTGTAGAATCCTGAGACGCCCCCAGCCCATCATGAAATCAGAGCCTGCTCCCAAGATGTGGAGCTGTCAGCTGGAAGAACTGGGCAGCTGCAGAGGCCCCCGAACCCCGAGGCCTCCCACCCTCCCATCTGATGACCCCACCATGTGGCCTTGGCCCTGGGGAGAAGGGGTGGGAACATCCCCTGGAGCCTGGCTGGAGGTGCTCTGGGAGGCTTCCTGGGCCAGGGTGCCGGGAGGGCAAGCCTGACTTTGAGGCCATGACAGAGTGGAAAGAACAGGGTGGGTGCTGGGCTTCCTGGTTGTCTCCTGGAAGTGGGGTCAGGCCAGGGGACATGGGATGGGGAGATGCTGCCATCTGGGCTTTGTTGGCCCATCTGTGGGGACCAAGGGTAGCCAGAGCCTGGCCAGCTGGAGGGCAGGAGGAATCTCACGGAGGGGAGAGTCAGCTGCATAGAATTAGAGCTGGAGAGCGTGGCTCCAGGACACAGAGGGCAGCCACGGCGAGGATGAGATGCCCTCTGCTGATGGGGATGAAAGGCATCTGACATGGGGTCTGGGGGTCCCCGTTCATCCCTGGTCTCCTGTGGGGCCTTCAGCAGAGACATCCTAAAGGCTCCCAACAAGCAGGCGACACAAGGAAGGTACCTTTGCTGAACGTCGAGATCATCTGGCTAGGGTGGCCATCCCCAGGTCTGGCTGCATGAGGTTGGGGGGCAGCTGTTCACCTACCCTGCGGCGAGTGCCTCTCACCAGCCAACAGCTGGGCCAGTGCCCAGAATGCATCCTCCTCAGGCCGATAAAGGAGAAACAAGGCAGCAGCATGGCTCAGGTCCCTGCAGTAGCCCACCTCCTGCAAGATCCAGAGTCACTGTGGAAGGACATCTCCTGGAGGGCTGAGGTCACCTAGGAGGACTCATGTCATCGGAGAGGGCAGAGGTGACTGGTGAGGCTTCCTCTGAAGAAGAGGCTTCCTCAGGGTGTAAATTTATTTCCTGACAAGAGCCATGTCCATCAGGCACTTCAGCAACTTGTCCAAAATGCTTCCTGAGGCACCGTCCTGC
This sequence comes from Hylobates moloch, assembly GCF_009828535.3. Taxonomy (NCBI): domain Eukaryota; kingdom Metazoa; phylum Chordata; class Mammalia; order Primates; family Hylobatidae; genus Hylobates; species Hylobates moloch. The sequence continues at coordinate 79,009,496 of NW_026652293.1, forward strand.
ATGTGACACCGCCAAGCTCCTGGGCTTTGGGGCAGCCCCAGGAGGAGGGTGTCATTTCTTGTAATGAAAATTGGTGGTCAGGCCCAAGTGACACTAGTAATTGGGGCCCTGAATCCTTTGTCTCAGTTCGACCCCTTGAGACCACCTCCCTTGCTCGGAGATTTATGTCAGCAGTGAGCTGGAGTCCTGTCTACTGTATCCTGGTGGGTCACAAATACTGACTTTGAAAGAAGCAATGATGCCCCTACCAGACACCCACACCCACGAATATGGGAATATGGCCCAGAAACGTCACTGCCTGGGAATACTCATGGGGTTGTATGCCAAATATGCCAGGACGATGTAGAATAATTCCTGCTCCCTAGGAAAGAGATAAAAGGGGCTTTCATTTGTTTTGTATAGACGCTTTTAGTTTCACTTTGTCTACAAACCCTAACAAATCCAGTTTCAGGTTCAGATGATTCACCAGATAAGCCATAAGCTCTTCAGGGCCTTGGTTGTTTAAGAAATGTTTCAGGCTGGGCGCGGTGGCTCACACCTGTAATCCCAGCACTTTGGGAGGCTGAGGCGGGTGGATCACGAGGTCAGGAGATCCAGACCACGGTGAAACCCCATCTCTACTAAAAATACAAAAAATTAGCTGGGCACGGTGGTGGGTGCCTATAGTCCCAGCTACTCCGGAGGCTGAGGCAGGAGAATGGCATGAACCCAGGAGGCGGAGCTTACAGTGAGCCAAGATGGTGCCACTGCACTCCAGCCTGGGCGACAGAGCAAGACTCCATCTCAAAAAAAAAAAAAAAAAAGAAATGTTTCAGTGAAATCCACATCTGTGAAATGCAAATATCCCAGTTGTACAGTGAGTTGACTGATTGCACTCTGATTTTTATTTTTTCAGTTTGCACACCCACCAGTTCAGTCTTTGGGGTGTACAGTTCCTCCATGGTTCTACACCAAAGTGCAGAGTCTCCTGGCCACCACTCCAGCCCCTCCTGGAGCAATTCCTTCATCCTCCAAGTCTCCAGGGTGTCCCCTGTGTAGCCAGCCTCTTCCGGGTCCATCAGCCCTTGGCCATCCCAACCTGTTTTCTGTCCCTATGATTTGGCCTTTTCCAGAATGGCCTATTAGTTGGAATGCTACAGCGGTAGCTTGTTGGGTCTGGCTTCTTTCCCTTAGCAAAATGCAACTAAGATCCACTGATGTTCATGCGAGCATCACTGGCTCGTTCACTTTTCTGAGTCTTTTTCCCTTTGAAGGGAGGGCCACACATCCTCTCCCCATTCCCATGTTGAAGGTTGTCCCCATGGCCTCTGTGTGTGAGTGACGATGAATCAAGCAGTGAATGTGGCATGCAGGCTTCATGTGTGTTGTAAGTAAAATGTTTATTTAGAAACAGAATGCTTGTTCCTCGGTACCAAAAGGAAACATCAGCATTTAGACAAAAAGTTTTCTCAGCAAGGCAATTTTACCTTCTGCAGAAAGGGTGCTCATGGCAAATGGAACAATGGCGAGAGCGCACCAAAATAAAGGAGGGAGCGATTTTTATCCTTTATGTAGCTTGTCCCTGCTACTGTGTCCTGTCTCCACTGGCTGGAGCCAGACCACACAATCTAAACTAAATCTGACTGGCTAATAATTTAAAATGTTTCTAAATAGGTGAAAGCAATGGAGAACAAAGGAAAAGAGGAAGTTGCTTATGAAAAGACTTAGAAAAGTAATAACATTCCCACCAGGCTTGGGGGCTCACACCTGTAATCCCAGCACTTTGGGAGGCTGAGGCGGGTGGATCACCTGAGGTCAGGAGTTCGAGACCAGCCTGACCAACATGGAGAAACTCCGCCTCTACTAAAAATACAAAAAAATTAGCCGGGCATGGTGGCCCATGCTTGTAATCCCAGCTAATCAGGAGGTTGAGGCAGGACATTCGCTTGAACCCAGGAGGCAGAGGTTGTGGTGAGCCGAGATCGAGCCATTACACTCCAGCCTGGGCAACAAAAGTGAAACTCTGTCTCAAAAAAACAAAAAAAACAAAAACAAACAAACAAACAAAAAAAACAGAAAAGTAATAACGTTCCCAAATAAGGAAGGGGCATAGGCCTCTAGCTGGGACCTGTCTGTGAGCACATCCAGCACAGATAATCTTGATTAAAGTACAAGGACATAGAATGTACTTATTCCTTTATGTCTAATAGCTACATAGAATAGGGCTTAACAAAGACTTATTAGCACAAAGCAAGGAGGCTTGAAGGAAGTTAGTCTTTAAAGGAAACTGTTATTTCTAACACTTATGATTTATTCTTTAACAAGAAGGGAAACTTTGAAGAGGAACTTTTTACTTTCTACAATGTGGATGTCAGTTTTCGAATCAGTTGGTTCAATGTCTGTGACACTTTGGGGACGTGTGGTTTGAGTCCACTGAGTTTGCGAGCGACTGCCCACCTGGCTTCCAAACTGGCTGTGTCATGTCACATTTCCACCAGCTGTGGATGAGAGTTTCTAGGGCAGAACCCTGGACACATTTGGGATCTAGGGCAGGGAGGTCACAGGGTTCAGGCCTTAAGTCCAGCACGGCACAGGGCAGGGGTGAGAGCACAACCCAGGGTCACATCTGGATTCTTGGGGTTACCCAGTTACCGCCTCTCTGACCCCAGATGGGATCTGGAACCCTGGGAAAACAGGTGTGCAGAGAATGTGTGAATCCTTGGGATAAATGTGGTGCATCTTCCTAAAGAGACATTTTCATGTTGAGTAATTTATTATTTTTAGTACATTAATTAATAAATAAAACTCAGGGGACAGGCTTGCCTGGGAGGACTTAGCGAGTCTCACAGTGTCCTCAGGGTGCTGGGAATGTTGGCTTTGTTTCAAACCCATTTCCTTTCACAGAGAACCCAGCCATCACATGGGGCTGGAAGAGGTCCAGGGGCAACTGAGGGTTCCTGGCCAAGGCCACACCCTAGTGTTATCTGAAGGCTTCTGGACAAACCCTAGCCTCTGACAGCCCGATGGATGATGGCAACCAGGTCTCCAAGCTTCTATCGCAATTTTCCTCCTCTCCTTTTCATGACCACCATGTCTCCTATCCACTCTCTGTATGCAATGCTGTGGGAATTTTTACAGTTCAGGGAAGTAATCCTGTTAGGCGAGATCAGGAAATACCGTAAGGGACTGCTGTTTTCTTGATTTTCTAGAAACAGAGGGCCTCCCCAACTGTCCCCAAACGCCCACCCCACTGCAGTGAGCATCTCTATCTTTACCCTTGGTCTGGAGAGCACATGGTATTTCAAGGTCAAAATCGCCACCTAGTGGAGTAGGAATCCTCTCCATGAGGCACATTGTCAGCCCTTTGCAGAAACATTCTAGCTTCCCAATTCTCCCTTTTTGCACCCCTCTACTAGACACCAGGCTTTCTGCCCCTTCTGTAAATGGGAAAACCCAACGATGAGAAGGAAAATGTCCTCCGAAACCAAATTTTAATCTTGATACTGTCCCATCAGCAGGGAAACCACCATTCAGTCCTACATTCTTTTAAGGCACCTATTCTGCCTCCAATTAAAATGGTACTTAGGCCGGTATGGTGGCTCATGTGTGTAATCCCAGCACTTTGGGAGGCCAAAGCAGGCAGATCACCTGAGGTCAGCAGTTCAAGACCAACCTGGCCAATGTTGTGGAACACCATCTCTACTAAAAATACAAAAAATTAGCTGGGCATTGTGGCATGTGCCTATACTCAGGAAACTGAGACAGGAATTTTTTTTTTTTTTTTTTTTGAGATGGAATCTCGCTGTGTCACCCAGGCTGGAGTGCGGTGGTGTGATCTTGGCTCACTGCAACCTCTGACTCCCTGGTTCAAGCAATTCTCCTGCCTCAGCCTCTTGAGTAGCTGGGATTACAGGCACATGCCACCACATCCAGCAATTTTTTTTTGTATTTTTAGTAGAGACGGGGTTTCACCATGTTGGCCAGAATGGTCTCGAACTCCTGACCTCATGATCTGCCCCCCTCAGCCTCCCAAAGTGCTGGGATTACAGGCATGAGCCACTATGCCCAGCAAGGCAGGAAAATTTCTTGAGCCTGACAGGCAGAGGTTGCAGTGAGACAAGATTGCACCACTGCATTCCAGCCTGGGCAACAGAGTGAGACTCCATCTAAAAAAAAAAAATTAATAAGTAGATTTTATGCCCGGAAGTTAACTAGAGCCACTACCTAAGAATAAATAGTTTAGTACAGACCATAATAACAAACTGTAGAGCTCAAACAAGCACAGTCCCTCCATTAAGGGGCCTTGCCCAAATGCAACTGTTACATAGTCCTCCGCCAGATCTATCTACTGGGGAACCACACAGATCACACAAGTCTAAGAAGTCAAAGGGAAATCACCAGCAGAGGACTAGAGTCACATGGATGAATGTGACTAATCCCAATTGCTTAGTTCCTCCGGTTCCATGGCTGAGGGTCATATCTGCATTCCTGGGCAGCACCTTTCACAGATGCCAGGGCTCAGGGAACCAAGGAAGGAAAAACAGTTAGGGGGACGACCCCACTGTCTTCTCCTCCACCCTGGGCCATTAAAGGAGGGAGACTAAAAGGATGCCTTTTTCTTGCTTCTCTTTCTAGATGGGTAAAGACCAACTTCAGCCTGTACTCCTCTGGAATGCATTCTGAATCACTGGGACTCCTTTGACTCCAAGACTTTGAAGGAAAAGCAGCTCATTTTCTTTTACACAAGGGCATGGCCTTCTGATCATCTTGAACCAGCCTGGCCTGTGGAGGGGAGCCTTGATTTTAATACTATCCAACAATTAGATCTTTTCTGCAGACAGGAGGGCAAATGGTCCGAGGTCCCCTATGTACAAGCTTTCTTTGCCCTGCAAGACAACCCAGACCTTTGCAAGTGTTGCACAATTGACTCAGCTTTTTTAGCAGTCATATCAGACTGGCCAAAAAGGAATGATTCCCCAAAACTAGAGAACCAACTTCCGGGGGAACAATCTGAGGCGGCTATTGAGTGTCCAGGCCCTTGTTGTCCCCCTTATCTGAGGCCCCCTCCAACCATGCCATCAGCTCCTTCAGCCCTACCACCTCTGAAACTTCCCACTTCCCCCTACAGGAAATGCCCAATGGAGGTGATGCCACTATGGTTCAAGTTCCCTTCTAATTGCAGGACCTTAGGAAAATAAAGGAAGACTTAGGTCAATTTTCTGATGACCTTTATAGATATATAGAAGCTTTCCAAAATTTAACTCAGGTGTTTAGCTTCTCATGGAGGAATGTTATGCTGCTCCTAAACCAAACACTAACTATGGCTGAAAAACAGGCAGCTCTGAAGGCAGCAGGGAAATTCAGAGATGAGCAATATGTCTCCTATAGTAGGCCAAAAAGGGAAAGAGAAAATAGGGAAAGTGAAGCAAGGAAGAATGGAGAACCATCATTCCCAATAGGAAGAGAGGCAGTACCTCTTGACAAACCTGATTGGAACCCCAATGACATCACAGATGAATGGGCAAGGAAAACTTTTTAATGTGCACATTGGAGGGCCTTCAAAGAACTAGGGCCAAACACCTTAATTACTCCAAATTGTCCATGATAGGCCAAAAGCCAGATGAGAATCCCGCAGCCTTTATGGAAAGGCTGAGAGAGGCACTAATAAAACACACCTCCTTATCCCCTGATTCACTCGAGGGACAGCTCATCCTAAAGGAGAAGTTTATTACACAAGCAGCTCCTGATATTAGAAGGAAACTGCAGAAGCAGGCTACAGGACCAGATAGCACCTTGGAGAACCTGTTGAGGGTGGCCAGCTTAGTTTTTTATAATAGGGATCAGGAGGAGGCCCAAGAGAAAGGAAGGAAGCACAAGAGAAAGACAGAGACTCTAGTAGCTGCTTTGCAGGCTTGCAAAGTCCAGGATCCCCGAGGTGCATATGCTAGTTGCTACTGATGTGGCCAGTCGTGGCACTTTAAGAAGGAGCACCCAGGCAGCAAGAAAAAACCATCTTGACCCTGTCCAGCCTGAGGCAGGGACCACTGGAGAAAGGACTGCCCCCAGAGCAGAGGTCACCAGGTTCAGAACTAGTTTCATAGATGGTCCAACAGGACTGATGGGTCTTGGGGTTCAAATCCCCAGATCCAGTGGCTCAAACTGCCATTACAGCACAGGAGCCCTGAGTGATTCTGGAAATTGAAAGAAGGAAGGAAGGTGGACCTCCTTCTGGCACTGGAGCCAGCCTCTCTCTTCTCTTCTCTGATCCAGGCTTCCCCTCTTCCCATGGCATAACTGTAAGGGACGTCTCAGGAAAGGTTCTGACCTGATATTTTTCTCAACATCTTAGTTGTAGTTGGGAGGATCTATTATTTATGCATGCCTTCTTTTTAATTTTTTTTTTTAAATTTTTTTTTTTTTTTTTTTTTTTTTTTTTTTTTGAGATGGAGTCTCGCTCTGTCACCCAGGCTGGAGTGCAGTGGCGCGATCTCGGCTCACTACAAGCTCCGCCTCCCGGGTTCACGCCATTCTCCTGCCTCAGCCTCTCCGAGTAGCTGGGACTACAGGCGCCCGCCACCACGCCCGGCTAATTTTTTTTGTATTTTTAGTAGAGACGGGGTTTCACCGTGGTCTCGATCTCCTGACCTTGTGATCCGCCCGCCTCGGCCTCCCAAAGTGCTGGGATTACAAGCGTGAGCCACTGCGCCCAGCCTATGCATGCCTTCTTAATCATACCTGAAAGTCCCACTTCTTTACTAGGTACAGACATTTCAGCTCGCATGGGGATCAACATCCTCATAGCCCCGGGACCAACTCTTTGTCTCCCCCTGGTGGAAGGTCATATAAATCCAGAATTGTGGGCAACTCAAAGAAGAACAGGTTGAGCTGTAACTGCTAGGCCAGTTCAGTTCCACCTTAAGGATCCCACTTCTTTTCCTAACCAGAGACAATATCCCCTAAAGCCAGAGGCTAGGAAAAGGCTAGAAGCCATTATTAATAGCCTGAAGATGAAGGGCTTCCTCAAGCCCTCTAACAGCCCTTGCAATACCCCAATATTAGGAGTGCAAAAACCCAGTGGGGAATGGAGACTGGTTCTAGACCTCTGCCTCATTAATGAGGCCATAGGCCCAATTCATCCAGTGGTCCCTAATCCCTGTATCTTGCTGACTCAAATAACTAAAGGAAGTAAATGGTTCTCAGTCCTAGATTTAAAGGATGTCTTTTTCTGTATACCATTACATCCTGACTCACAATACCTATTTACCTTCAAAGATCCCTCCAGCCAAACTGCCCAGTTAACATGGATGGTGCTGCCTCAGGGATTTCAAGACAGTCCTCACTTGTTTGGACAGGCATTGTCAAAGGACTTTTCTGAGTTTTCCCATCCTCGGGTTAGGGTCTTGCAATATGTAGATGACATATTGCTCTGTACCCCAATTGAGGAAGCTTCTCAGGAAGGCACTGAAGCTCTTCTGAATTTCTTAGCCAAGAGAGGGCATAAGATTTCAAACTCCAAGGCCCAGCTTTGCCAGACCTCAGTGAAGTACCTGGGTTTAGTGTGTCTGAAGGGACCAGAGCATTAGGGGAAGATAGGATTAATCCCATTTCCTCCTTCCCCCTCCCCCAACCCTCAGGCAACTAAGAGGATTTCAGGGCATTAGAGGATTTTGCAGACTATGGATACCTGGGTACACTGAGATAGCTCGCCCTTTATGTCACCTCATAAAAGAAACTTAAGTGGCTAAAGCTCATCTCCTAACTTGGGAACCTGAAGCTCAAAAGGCATTTAGCCAGCTAAATCAAGCCTTACGTAAGGCACCTGCCCTCAGCCTTACCCTAGGGAAGGCCTTCAATCCGTATGTATCAGAAAGGAGGGAATGGCCCTGGGAGTTTTAATGCAAGCCTAAGGACCAGCTCAATAGCCAGTGGACTACCTGAGTAAGAAGCTTGATTTCGTGGCTAAAGCATGGCCAGTATGCCTCGGAGCAGTTGCCACTGTGGCCCTACTGGTATCAGATGCCACCAAATCAACCCTGGGAAATGACTTAACTATTTATACCCCCACATCATGTAGCAGGACTGCTGTCTTCTAGGGGAAGCCTTTGGCTAACAGACAGCTGGCTCTTTAAATATCAAGCTCCGCTGTTAAAAGGGTCTATAATCCAATTGAAAACTTGTCCTCACCTAAACCCAACCACTTTCCTCCCCGAGGAAACTGGGGCACCTGAACATGACTGTGAGCAAGTTGTGGTACAGACCTATGCAGCCAGGGAGGATCTCAGGGACACTCCCCTACAAAATCCAGGCTGTACCCTTTTCGTGGATGGAAGTTCCTTTGTAGAGCAAGGAGTCTGTAAGGCAGGATGTGCAGTCATCACTCTGAATGGTGTTATTAAAGTGCATCCCTCTCTCCAGGCACAAGCACTCAACTAGTTGAAGTAATAGCTCTTATAAGAGCACTTGAATTAAGGAAGGGAATAGTAGCTAATACTTACACTGCCTCCAAGAATGCTTCTTAGTTCTCCATGCTTATGCTGCCATTTGGAAGGAAAAACACTTTCTTACTGCTAATGGGTCTCCTATAAAATACCATCAGGAAATAACAAGTTATTATCATCAGTTTTCCTTCCACAAGGGGTAGCAGCGATGCATTGTAAGGGACGTCGGAAGGGAACAGATGAAGTAGCTGAAGGAAACATGTTAGCTGATCAGACAGCCAAGTCAGTGGCAAGGAAGCCTCAGGGCACAACACACTTGAAGCCCCTCGAATCTGGGAAGGCTCCGTAAGAGAAATGAAGCCTCAGTACTCCCCTGCAGGGATAGAATGGGCCACCTCTCGAAGGTGCACTTTCCAGCCCTCAGGACGGTTGAAGTCAGAGGATGGCAAACTCCCCTTGCCAGCCTTCAGCCAATGGAAAACTCTTAAAATCCTTCACCAAGCTTTTCACTTGGGAAAGGATATAACTGATCAGTGTGCCCAGAGCTTGTTTTCAGGAGAGAGCTTATTAAAAACAGTCAAATAGGTTGTTAATGCTTGTGAAGTCTGTCTTAAAAACAATCCCCTCAACAGGCAGCTCCTTCCTCCTCAAACCCGAAGGATGGGAAGCTATCAAGGGGAAGACTGGCAGATAGACTTCACCCGTATACCAAAGATGAAGGGCATCCAATACCTCCTAGTATGGGTAGATACTTTCACTAACTGGGTAGAGGCGTTTCCGTGCTGTATAGAAAAGGCCTCTGAGGTAATAAAAGTGTGAGTTAATGAAATAACTCCTCACTCTGGTGTGCCTAAGTACCTCAACAGTGACAATGGGCCGCAGCTGTCACACAGGGGTTCTCAAAGGCACTAGGCATATGGTGTCATCTCCATTGTGCTTGGAGACCCCAGTCCTCAGGAAAGGTAGAGATGACCAATGATGTTATCAAGACACGTCAGAAAACTGTCCCAAGGAACTCACTTTCCTTGAGTCACTCTTCTTCCCATGGCTTTACTGCAAGTCGGAAATACCCCTTCAAAGTTAGGTCTGAGCGCTTTTGAGATGCTGTGTGGACGGCCTTTCCTTACAAGTGATTTCTTACTAGACCGGGAGACCTCTGAATTTGTTAAGGATGTAACCTCTCTAGCTCACTTTCTTTTTTTTTTTTTTGAGACGGAGTCTCGCTCTGTCGCCCAGGCTGGAGTGCAGTGGTGCGATCTCGGCTCACTGCAAGCTCCACCTCCTGGGGTTCACGCCATTCTCCTGCCTCAGCCTCCCGAGTAGCTGGGATTACAGGTGCCCACCACCACGCCCGGCTAATTTTTTTTGTATTTTTAGTAGAGACGGAGTTTCACCTTGTTAGCCGGGATGGTCTTGATCTCCTGACCTCGTGATCTGTCCGCCTCGGCCTCCCAAAGTGCTGGGATTACAGGCGTGAGCCACCGCGCCCGGCCTCTAGCTCACTTTCAACAGCAATGAACACAACTAGCAGAAGCCCAACCCTCAAAAACAGGACCACCTTTATTTCACCCAGGGGATTTGGTCTTGGTGAAAGCTCTCCCTTCTCTCTCTCCTCCCCAATGCCCAAGCTGGGAAGGGCCCTACACTGTTCTTCTTATCTTTATTTATTTTTTTTTTTGAGACGGAGTTTCTCTTTTGTTGCCCAGGCTGGAGTGCAATGGTGCAATCTCGGCTCACCGCAACCTCCGCCTCCCAGGTTCAAGCGATTCTCCTGCCTCAGTCTCTCGAGTAGCTGGGATTACAGGCATGTACCACCATGCCCGGCTAATTCTGTATTTTTAGTAGAGACAGGGTTTCTCCATGTTGATCAGGCAGGTCTCCAACTCCTGACCTCAGGTGATCCGCCCGCCTCAGCTTCCCAAAGTGCTGGGATTACAGGCGTGAGCCACCGCTTCCAGCCTACCTGTGCACTTTTAAATGAAACATGCTGCTTCTGGATCAGCATCTCTAGTCAAGTAGAAGAGAACCTACAGGTGCTTAAAGACCAAATTAGAATCATTGACAAGAGAAAACGTGGATTCCAGTCTTCTTTATGGAATTGATTAGTTCCTATTTTAAGCCCCCTCTTGCTCATGTGTTTTGTGCTAATATTTGGACCTTGTATACGCAATATGGTAACTTGAATCACTTCGTCTCACCTAGAAGCTATTAAACTCCAAATGGTGCTACAGATGGAACCTCACATGGACATGCCATTCTTCCGAGAACCCTTAGATCGACTCCAGGAGGAGCTCTGGCTGCTGTCCCCCACTCAGTGCCCCTCTCTTCAGCAGGAAGTAGCCAGAAAGAGTGATCGCCCAATACCCCCTAACAGCAGTTAGGCTTACCACTCCTGAGAGGGGAAATATGATACAGGGGCTAGAAAGAAATTATTTGGCAGACAGTGAGGGTGAAGGAGTCCTCAGCAAGGCTTCCCTTTTAAGAAAAAGCAGCCCCCAAATCAATTCTTTTCTAACAAAGAGCAGCCTGAAAAATTGAGCTGCAAACATAGGTAAGCAAGTTGGAAGCTTGCACGGGGGATGCTGGCACCTGTGTCGATAGAAAAAAGCTACTGGGGGCCAGGCATGCTCAACATGGAGGCTCCATCTTCCCTCTTGTCACCACGTGTATAGTAAAAAAGCAGGCAACGTGGCACCGGCCAGGTAGGGAATCCGTCTGAATAATAAAAGATTAGGGTGGGGCGGCCAGCTTCTTTGTGTACTATGCAAACAGCACACCTAGTCCTAACCAGTTCTTTGAATGCTGTGCAAATGGCACACCTGGTCCAACCAATCTTTCATTCCCTATGTAAATTAGACACCACCTCCTCCAGCTCATGTATAAAACCTCCTGCACTTCACTGCAGACCAGAAGACCTGCTTGGAACCTCCTCTCTCTTCAGGAGAGAGCTTTGCTCTTTCTTTCACCTATTAAACCTCCATTTTTAACCTCACTCCTTGTGTGTCTCTGTCCTTGATTTCCCTGGCATGGGACAAGGAACCTTGGGTTTTACCCCAGATGAACGATGCCACTTCAGCACTATGTTGCCCAGGCTGGTCTCCAACTCCTGGGCTCAAGCAATGCTCCAGCCTCAGCCTCCTAAAGTGTTGGAATTACGGGCATGAACCGCTGTTCCCAGTCTGAAAAGTTTTCTTCAGAGATAACATGCTTTGTCAGTGGTCCACTTGAACAGTACACTAAATTTGTCAGGTTTGGGGATCCAGAGGAACTGTCCATTATCCTCAGCCATCAGCAAAAAGAATAGGCCCTTTGGTAAATTATTTTTGTAAGCGCTTAATCCTTAATTACTTGTTGCTGGGCCTTGTAATCACCAGGAATCATTCCGTGCTTTGTGTCAATGCCAGCATTCACAATTTAAAACTTAGCTTTCTAGCACTTGCTTCATTATTTCAACCACTTTCTTCCTGGGACTTTCAAATTCTTTGACTCCTGTGTTAGTTCAAGTCTACAGAAAAGTAGATGTCAAGGACTACATGTGAAAGAGGTTTATTAGAGAAGGAATAGAAAGCAGGACAAACCTTCAGAATGATTGCAGGTCTGAGTATGGAAGGAGAGAGGGAAGGAAGGAGGGTTGGGTAGGACTGGACTGTAGCAAAATTCAGCCAGGCCACAGGGAGTCTTTGAGCCAAAATTGCCTGTTGGAGGTCTGTAGGTCAACACAATGGGCCTGCGTTAGTGTCTCTATCATGCTGAGTTGCTGGCTCAGGGCACTATGCAGGAAGTACAGCCTTTGCCTAAGTGTGGTGGTGGATTCAGAGGGGCAGTAGCTGGGGACATCTGTCAATGATGCTCCTCAAAACTGGAGATCTGGCAACACCTCCACTGTTCTTAGGCTGTATCTATCCCCCATGAAAGACGCCGAATGTCAGATTAACTTCTCACTCTACAATTAATGGAGATCATTCAAATGCAGGGAAAGGCATTCCCTTAACACACCTATCTTATTAATCTAATCATCCGCGGCCCCCATTACTCTAGTCCTACTGTTGAAAATCACACAATAGTAGAGAATACTGAAGCCCTCCATAGCATCCCTTCTTAATTCCCTGATTGTCCACAGCAGTTACTACCACTCTTTGTCCTTCTCAGCTCCTCTTCTATTCTGTCTGAAGTAACACTGCTTGCGTGTTCTGAGAACATGGCACCTGTAGATCATTAAGTTATCTAACAAGAACACGTGTAGTCAATTTCTTTCATCTAAGCTAAGAGCAAACTGTGCTTTACCAGTCTCAGGGCCCCATCCCTTTTTCTACAACCACGTTGATCCCTCTGAGCTGTATTTAAAATACTCCTCAGCTGACTTCATTCTTACACTCTACTTTTTTTGAGATAGTCTCACTCTGTTGCCCAGGCTGGAGTGCAGTGGCACGATCACTGCTCACCGCAACCTCCGCCTCCTGGGTTCAAGCGACCCTCCTGCCTCAACCTTCCAAGTAGCTGGGATTACAGGCATGCACCACCATACCTGGGTAATTTTTTGTATTTTTAGTAGAGATGGGGTTTCGCCGTGTTGGACAGGCTGGTCTCGAACTTCTGACCTCAGGTGATCTGCCCACCTCAGCCTCCACAGCCTCCCAAAGTGCTGGGGTTACAGGTGAGCCACCATGCCTGGCTCACCCTAGTAACTTTTTGTTTAAGTGATGGGTCTTGCTTTGTCACCCAGGCTGCAATGCAGGGGGTTCTTCACAGGTACCATAAATAATAGCTCACTGCAGCCTCAAACTCTTGGGCTGAAGTGATCCTCTCACCTCAGCCTCCCAAGTTGCTGAGACTACAGGCACCTGTTACCATGCCCAGCTGTTTTATAAAATATTTTTGGAAATGAGGGTTTCACCATGTTGCCCCCAGGCTAGACCCATGGGCTCAGATGTCCTCCCCACTCCGCCTCCTGAGTAGCTGGGACTACAGATGCACAACACCATTCCTCAGATGCACACCACCACTCCTGGCAAGAAAATATTCTTTTTTTTCTTTTTTTTTTCTGAGACCGTCTTGCTCTGTCGCCCAGGCTGGAGTGCAGTGGTACAATCTCAGCTCACTGCAACCTCTGCCTCCCAGGTCCAAGCGATTCTCCTGCCTCAGCCTCCCAAGTAACTGGGACTACAGGCGCCCACCACCACGCCAGGCTAATTTTTGTACTTTTAGTAGAGATGGGGTTTCACCGTGTTGGCCAGGCTGGTCTCGAACTCCTGACTTTGTGATCCACCCGCCTTGGCCTCCCAAAGTGCTGGGATTACAGGCGTGAGCCACTGTGCCCGGCCAAGAAAATATTCTTAATTCCATTTAGGTTCATATCCAACTTCAGATGAATTTTCTTGATAGAACAAATGTGCAGGAGACTTTTCAGTAATACAGACTGAATTATTCACCAAAACTGTATCGACTCTACATGACAGAACTAAAAAGGAATAAATAAGGGTCAGTTTAATGTTCCACTAGGTACTTAGAGACCAAAAGAAACCACAAAATCTTATTATTTAAAATATTTTAATTTCTAAAAAAGCTTAAATCATATTAAAATTTAAACAATTTCATTGTACAGTACTTGACGATACATTTCAACGAACTGAAAGGCAAATCAGTACATTGGTTTTGCTTACTTTCTAAGCTTAGTAATGTACAGACTCTTGCTCTTCAAGATGATGCAAAAATCAGCAGCAGTAAAAGTGAAATATTTAAATAGGAATCTGAAACAAAACGAATTCCATCTTATCAAATCCACAATTAATTGAAGTTTTCATTTTATTCAATTGTGAATAAAATAGCAGCCACTGTTTCATCCAATAAGCCAATGATATCAACTTAGGAGAAACGATCTGCCTGGCTTGTGCAAAACAAGAACAGTTATCTTCTGCTGAGAGGATGTGAGCTTTCACATTTGGTTTTCATGTCATAGTTTCCAAATAAATAAACCGCCCCACCAAAAATGACAGTCTGGTTGCTACCTATCTTCCAGGGTTTCATCATATAGCCATTTATAAGCACAATCTTTGGAACACTCTATAGTTTCAAAAAGTGTTTTGAAGTCTTGAGGGTACATGTTAACTACTTTCTCATCTTCCTTTTTTCCTATTTGCATCAATATATCCCTCGCATCAAGTGGAGTCAATGAACTGCAAAAGAAATACAAAGTAAATGTACTTAATTCCATGAAACCAAAAACTCACTTGTATTCCTAAGGCTATTGAAATAATAAGAAGAAAAAAAGCCTAACTTATTATATATAAGCAATCTTATTTAGTTTAAGAGCTTCCAATAACTTTACGCTTATTTCTAAAGTTTCATAGCTAACCTATAACGAAAATATTAATAGCAGGTTTAGGCTTTCATATACTGTAATCAATTTTTACACAAAATTCTAGTTTAATCACTACTCTTTAAAAAAATTATTATGCCTACTTCTTTCATCCTTTTCCTTCATGCAGAAAATACTCTCAACTTCTTTTGGTTCATGTCAAAGTTCAGTAACTACAAACAGCAGTTTTCCTGGCCTCAAGCAACCCACCTGGCTTGGCCTCCCAAAGTGCTGGGGTTACAGGCACGAGCCACTGCGCCTGGCCATCCATGTAATTTGTATGTAGGGCTGATGCACACACCTCTGTTATAAGTAGTGCTGGGGTTACAGGAGGGAGCCACCATGCCTGGCCATCTGTGTAAACTGCTGTTCGGCAGTTTCACATTTGGATGTAACCATCATTGGTAAACACATTATAATGCCGCGAACTTCCTTATACAGCCACGCATTGCTTAATGCTGGAGGTATGTCCTGGGAAATGCACTGTTAGGTGGTTTCATTGTTGCTTGAACATCTTACAGAGTACTTAACCCAAACCTATGTGATACAGCCTATTACAGACGTAGGATATACGGCATAGCCCATTGCTCCAAGGATCCAAACCTGCACAGCATGTCACTGTACTGAATACTGTAGGCAACTGTAACACGATGGTAAGTAATAGAAGAGATACAGTAAAAGATACAGCATCATTATAATCTTATGGGACCACTATTGTACATTCGCCCACCACTGACTGAAATGAGGTTTTATATATATAAGGTCTATTATATAATATATATATACAATATATAATTAATGAGGTATATTACATATCATAATACGAGATATATAACTGTATATCAGCTTAGCAAGAAACCATCGATAAGCCTCCGGCAACAATAGCTAAACAACTGTAAAAAAATATTTTGGGCCGGGTGTGGTGGCTCCCGCCTGTTATCTCAGCACTTTGGGAGGCGAGGTGGGAGGATCATTTGAGCCCAAGAGTTCAAGACTGTCCTGAGCAATGGCCGGGCGCGGTGGCTCACGCTTGTAATCCCAGCACTTTGGGAGGCCGAGGCAGGCGGATCATGAGGTCAGGAGATCGAGACCACGGTGAAACCCCGTCTCTACTAAAAATACAAAAAAATTAGCCGGGCATGGTGGCGGGCGCCTGTAGTCCCAGCTACTCGGAGAGGCTGAGGCAGGAGAATGGCGTGAACCCGGGAGGCGGAGCTTGCAGTGAGCCGAGACTGCGCCACTGCACTCCAGCCTGGGCGACAGAGCGAGACTCCGTCTCAAAAAAAAAAAAAAAAAGACTGCCCTGAGCAACACAGTGAGACCCCATCTCTACAAAAAACGTAAAAAGTTGGCCGGGCATAGTGGTGGGCACAGTAGTCCCAGCGACTCAGGGAAGAGGCTGAGGCGGGATCACTTGAGCTGAGGGCTTCGTGGTTGCAGTGAGCTACGATTGTGCCATTGTACTCCAGACTGGGCAACAGAGTGAGACTCTCTGTTCAACTCCAATACTTTTTGATATTGAATAGAATCTTGGTAACATGCTTCTAGTCCACTGAGATTACCAGGAGCATTTTTAATATTTTGCACCATGATTTACAACATTTATTCCTTATTTCCCTATTTTCTTGATATTTTCATTCAAAATAGCCACCACAAGGTGGCAAGATGAAAAATAATAGATTGCCTTTTATTAGTCTATTGCCTTTTACTAGTCCATGACCACTTTTTTTTTTTTTTTAGAGATAGAGTCTTGCTCTGTTACCCAGGCTCGTCTCAAAGTCTTGTTGGCACTCTCTGCCTCCCATTTTTTTTTTTTTTTTATTTTAGAGACAAGGTCAACTTGCTCTGTGTCCCACACTGGGTGCAGTGGTGAGTTTATGGCTCACTACAGCCTCCAACTCCCGGCCTCCTCAAGTGATCCTCCCACCTTGGCCTCACAAAAAGTGCTCGCATTACAGGCATGAACCACTGCACCCAGGCTATTGCCACTTTTAACATTTATTTTTAGATGAATATTGTCTAGTCAACAGCTCATTCAGAGTTAAATGTTAAATGATCAAATTTGCTAAAATAACTATTTTAATATTTTACCCATCCTGTGGCAAGACTTTGAATGACTGTGGGCTGCTGATTACAAGAATGCGCAACTTACAGGGAAATATGCATCAGCCCCACACGCAAATGACACAGATGGCCGCGAGTGGGGGCTCACGCCTGTTACCCCAGAACTACTTACAGAGATGTATGCATCATCCCTACATACAAATTACACAGATGGCCAGGCGCAGTGGCTCATGCCTGTAACCCCAGCACTCTGGGAGGCCAAGCCAGGTGGATTGCTTGAGGCCAGGAATTTGAGACCAGCCTGGGCAACATGGAAAACTCCATCTCTAGAAAAATTGGCATACGATTTATGAACACAGAATAGAAATATAAAAATTTTATATTTTTACAAATATAAAAATTAGCCGGGCATGGTGGTGCATGCTTGTAGTCCCAGCTACTCAGGAGGCTGAGGTGGGAGGACCGCTTGAGCCTGAGAGGACGAGGCTGCAGTGAGCTGAGACTGTGCCACTGCACTTCAGCCTGGACAACACAGCGAGACCCTGTCTCTAACAACAACAACAAAATGTTTTTCACTTATATAGACATAAAGCAAGTAGTGTTACTTACAAGCTATTATTTTTACAAAGCTTTGGGTAAAAACAAAATTTGATCCAGAGCAAGGAAACCAGGGTGGTATAATTATCTGTCCCTACTTTGGTTAAGAAACAGAACCACTGAAGACACGCAATGAGAGCTAAGTGTGGGCATGCCTCCAGTAATGCTGATTTCTCTCCACCCCACCAGTGGCAGGCAGCTAGTGCTTCCTGTAAGATAAAGCTGGGCCTATACTCTCAAAAAGATTAAACAACGTGGGCATGTTTTCAAAGAAGGAAAAATAAATGAAACTCACTGAGAGATTATGGGAAAAATATATTTTCCTCAAAATGTACACCAGGGAGAACAAATTATTTTGAAGAAATATGAGGGAAAACATGGTACCTCACTCTGTCAATCAAGATATAAAAAATAGACCTCTAGCATGAAAGAATAATTTGTGCATCAAATTGCTACTTTTATACTTGCTTTTATTCTTTTCACTTACCGTAAGTGGTCTATCACAGTGGCACTGCGCCTCCCAAAACAGTGCTTTAACAAGTGAAAAAATATATTATAGTTCATAGGTGTTAAGCTCTTGGCAAATAAATTTTGACGAGGAGTCATTTGAATAAGATACAGCTTTTGTTGTAATAGGTCTAATAATTCCTGGAGAGAAGAAAAAATGAATTGCATTAGTCACAAAATATTGCCAGAGTTTAAGACATTGCTCGCTTCTTCCTTCAAGCTACCTGCTGAAAGACACAATCACCACAGGCCCTGAGTGTCTTCAAATTCTCTCTCTCTTTTTTTTTTTTGAGACTGAGTCTCACTCTGTCGCCCAGGCTGGAGTGCAGTGATGCGATCTTCACTCACTGAAAGCTCCATCTCCCGGGTTCACACCATTCTCCTGCCTCAGCCTCCCGAGTAGCTGGGACTACAGGCGCCCGCCACCACACCTGGCTAATTTTTGTATTTTTAGTAGAGACGGGGTTTCACCGTGTTAGCCAGGATGGTCTCGATCTCCTGACCTCGTGATCTGCCTGCCTCAGCCTCCCAAAATGTTGGGATTACAGGCGTGAGCCACCGCGCCCGGCCCACATTTTCTTATTGTGTACACGAAGAACACAAAGCCCTAACCGGTCTTTACCAATGAATTGGGCCATTTCTCAGAGCTGTTTGCAATGCGTAACCTTGAGGGAGGAGATAACGTCTCTCTCCAGGACAAAGAACAGGCTTATGGCTGGAAGCAGTGGCTCATGCCCATAATCCCAGCACTTTGGGAGGCCAAGGCATGGATCACTTGAGGTCAGGAGTTCGAGACCAGCCTGGGCAAAGTGGCAAAACCCCATCTCTATAAAAAAAAATTAGCTGGGTGTGGTGGTGTGTGCCTGTAGTCCCAGCTACTCGGGAGGCTGAGGTGGGAGGATGGCTTGAGCCCAGGAGGTGGAGGCTGACAGCATGCCACTGCACTCAAGGCTGGTTGACAGAGCCAAGCCCTGTCTTTAAAAAAACAAAAGGGCAGTCTTGCTTAATGTTTGCTATGAAAGAGGTGGATTCATTGGGAGGCTGAGGTGGGTAGATCGCTTGAGCCCAGGAATTCGAGACCAGCCTGGACAACATGGCGAAACCCTGTCTCTACAAACAGTACAAAAATTGGCAGGGTATGGTGGTGCATGCCTGTAGCCCCAGCTACTTAGGAGGCTCAGATGGGAGGATGCTTGAGACCGCCAAGTGGAGTTTGCAGTGAGCCAAGATTACGTGACTGCACTCCAGCCCGGGTGACAGAGCAAGACCCTGACAAGAAAAAAAAAAAAAAAAAAAGACCTAGATTCCCCCAGCTCTGTACTTCTCAGCTGCAAAGCAAATCCACTAAACGCAAGGCATCCAACTGAGCCATCTCACATCACTCCATGGGAAGAGAGGCATCGAACATCCTTTGTCTGATCCAGGAGTCTTAGGCAAACATCCGAGAAACGGTAACATTTATTAACATGTAAGTAGGGTAAAATCAAATCCCAGACATGAGGCCGGGTTGCTCACACCTGCAATCCAACACTTTGGGAGGCCAAGGTGGGAGGATCGCTGGAGACCAAGAGTTAGCGACCAGCCTGGGCAACATAGGGAGACCCCTTCTTTACAAACAAACAAACAAACAAACTAGCTGGGCATGGGATGCACACCTGTTGTTCCAGCTATTCGGGAGGCTGAGGTGGGAGGATCACTTGAGTCCCGGGAGTTTGAGGCTGCAGTAAGCTGTGATTGTGCCACTGCACTCCAGCCTGGGAGAAGAGTGAGACACTGTCTTTAAAAAAAAAAAAAAAGAAAAAAAAATAGTCTGGGTGTGGCGGCTCACGCCTGTAATCCCAGCACTTCGGGAAGCCAAGGTAGGTGGATCACCTGAGGTCAGGAGTTCGAGACCAGCCTGGCCAACATGGTTGAAACCCCATCTTTACTAAAAATACAAAAATTAGCCCCACGTGGTGGAGCATGCCTGTAATCCCAGCATTCGGGTGGGTGAGGCTGAGGCAGGAGAAACACTTGAACTCGGGAGGTGGAGGTTGCAGCGAGCCAAGATCATGCCATCGCACTCCAGCCTGGGTGACAGAATGAGACTTTGCCTCAAAAAAAAAAAAAAAAAAAAAAAAAAACCCAAACATGGCATTAACATATATTGAGTCGTTGCTATATTCGAGATAAAACATCACCATCGGATCCAAAGGATAAAAAAAAGTTAATGACTAAAATTTTTAATTGGATATTTAAAAAGTAGAAGTCTCAAACAAAACTTGGATAGAAATGATAGGCCCTAGTGGCTGGGCGCGGTGGCTCACGCCTGTAATCCCAGCACTCTGGGAGGCCGAGGTGGGCAGATCACGAGGTCAGGAGATCGAGACCATCCTGGCTAACGTGGTGAAACCCCGTCTCTACTAAAAATACAAAAAAAATTAGCCGGGC